>NW_021280644.1:0-1403 GCF_002162155.2 Triticum dicoccoides
GGGGTGGGGGTGAGCTAGGGTTTCGGTCGTGGGGGGGGGGGATAAGGGAGGCGTGGGGGAGGCCGGTTGGGCCTGCGGTCGAATGGGCCGGCCTGCTGGGCCGAAGCCCAGTGGGGGTCTTTCTCTTTCTTTCTTTTTTTGTTTTCTGTTTGTTTGTTGTTTTTCTTTTCTGTTTTAAGTCATTTAAAAGCATTTAGGCATTTTATAAAAATGTGTTTACTTCACCATAATTACCGATGCAATAATAGACATAGCCCGAACATTTTATTTTAATATTTGAAAACTTTTGTCGTTTGACTTAATTAGGATTTAAATTTGAAACGATTTTGAATTAACCCAAAATTAATTACAGTGACCGAGGTGACGTGTCACCATTAACGTGAGATCACTGTAGCGTGATTATCCGGGCGTTACAGTAATGCTACACATATTCATAGTGTGAATGTCAAAAGATGTAAGGTTAATAATGATAGTCCCACATACTTGTGGCACTGCCGCCTTGGTCACATACGTGTCAAACGCATGAAGAAGCTCCATACAGATGGACTTTTAGAGTCTCTTGATTACGAATCATTTGACACGTGCGAACCATGCCTCATGGGTAAGATGACCAAGACTCCGTTCTCAGGAACAATGGAGCGAGCAACCAACCTATTGGAAATCATACATACTGATGTGTGCGGTCCAATGAGTGTTGAGGCTCATGGTGGCTATCGTTATGTTCTCACCCTCACTGATGACTTGAGTAGATATGGGTATATCTACTTAATGAAACACAAGTCTGAAACCTTTGAAAAGTTCAAGGAATTTCAGAGTGAGGTTGAGAATCAACGTGACAGAAAAATCAAGTTTTTGCGATCAGATCGTGGAGGAGAATACTTGAGTCACAAATTTGGTACACACTTAAGAAAATGTGGAATAGTTTCACAACTCACGCCGCCTAGAACACCTCAGCGTAATGGTGTGTCCGAACGTCGTAATCGCACTCTATTAGATATGGTGCGATCTATGATGTCTCTTACCGATTTACCGCTATCTTTTTGGGGCTATGCTTTAGAGACTGCCGCATTCACTTTAAATAGGGCTCCGTCGAAATCCGTTGAGACGACACCGTATAAATTATGGTTTGGGAAGAAGCCTAAGCTGTCGTTTCTAAAAGTTTGGGGATGCGATGCTTATGTCAAGAAACTTCAACCTGAGTCCCTGCAGATTTTCAAGTACCAATCATGCAATCTTCGCATCATCGTTGATAGAGATCTTTCATCTTTGATGAGAGGCTTCCCGTACTCGTATCTTTGTATCTGCACCTCCATGGGTTCATAATGTACATCGTCGGGAAGGTAATCTGCAAGATTTCTATAACCGGGCACCATCCTCGGATCATTAGCGACGTTGTGGCTAGG
>NW_021280645.1:0-923 GCF_002162155.2 Triticum dicoccoides
GGCCCCGACGCATTGGGTATGACTCCTAGGTCGGTGATGAACTCCTTCACCCAAATCGCTTCATGCGCTGCCTCCGAGGCTGCCATGTACTCCGCTTCACACGTAGATCCCGCCACGACGCTCTGCTTGCAGCTGCACCAGCTTACTGCTCCACCATTCAACATATACACGTATCCGGTTTGTGACTTAGAGTCATCCAGATCTGAGTCGAAGCTAGCGTCGACGTAACCCTTTACGACGAGCTCTTCGTCTCCTCCATAAACGAGAAACATGTCCTTCGTCCTTTTCAGGTACTTCAGGATATTCTTGACCGCTGTCCAGTGTTCCTTGCCGGGATTACTTTGGTATCTTGCTACCAAACTTACGGCAAGGTTTATATCGGGTCTGGTACACAGCATGGCATACATAATAGATCCTATGGCTGAAGCATAGGGGATGACACTCATCTCTTCTTTATCTTTTGCCGTGGTCGGTGACTGAGCCAAGCTCAGTCTCACACCTTGTAACATAGGCAAGAACCCCTTCTTGGACTGATCCATTTTGAACCTCTTCAAAATCTTATCAAGGTATGTGCTTTGTGAAAGACCTATGAGGCGTCTCGATCTATCTCTATAGATCTTGATGCCTAATATGTAAGCAGCTTCTCCAAGGTCCTTCATTGAAAAACACTTATTCAAGTAGGCCTTAATGCTGTCCAGAAATTCTATATTATTTCCCATCAAGAGTATGTCATCTACATATAATATGAGAAATGCTACAGAGCTCCCACTCACTTTCTTGTAAACGCAGGCTTCTCCATAAGTCTGCATAAACCCAAACGCTTTGATCATCTCATCAAAGCGAATGTTCCAACTCCGAGATGCTTGCACCAGTCCATAAATGGATCGCTGGAGCTTGCATACTTTGTTAGCGTTCCGAGGATC
>NW_021280646.1:0-1338 GCF_002162155.2 Triticum dicoccoides
AATCGGCCTAAACTATCAGTGTTGATGACCGACACATAAACGCACCACATGGTTCGTTAACCATGGAAACCACATCGGGACCCCAAAACAGTGAGTAATAGTCCATGAAACGGCCCAAAATCGGCCAAAACTGCCAGTGTTGATGACCGACACGTAAGCGCACCTTGGGGTTCAACAACTATGGAAATCGCTCCGGGACCCCAAAATAGTGAGTAATAATCCAAGAAATGGGCCAGAATTGGCCAAAACTGCCAGTGTTGATGACCGACACGAAAACGCACCACAGGGTTCGTTAACCATGGAAACCACTCCGGGACCCCGATATAGTGAGTGGTAGTCCATGAAACTGGCCAGAATCGGCCAAAACTGCCAGTGTTGATGACCGACACGTAAGCGCACCTTGGGGTTCAACAACTATGGAAATCTGTTCGAGACCCCAAAATAGTGAGTAATAATCCAAGATACGGGTCAGAATCGGCCAAAACTGCGAGTGTTGATGACCGACACATAAACGCACCACAGGGTTCGTTAACCATGGAAACCACTCCAGGACCCCAAAACAATGAGTAATAGTCCATGAAATGGGCCACAATTGGCCAAAACTGCCAGTGTGGATGACCGACACGTAAGCGGACCTTGGGGTTCAACAATTATGGAAATTGCTTCGTTACCCGAAAACGTTGAGTAATAATCAAAGAAACGGGCTAGAATCGGCCTAAACTGTTAGTGTTGATGACTGGCACATAAACGCACCACATGGTTCGTTAACCATGGAAACCACTTCGGGACCCCAAAACAGTGAGTAATAGTACATGAAACGGCCCAAAATCGGCCAAAACTGCCAGTGTTGATGACCGACACGTAATCGCACCTTGGGGTTCAACATCTATAGAAATCGCTCCGGGACCCCAAAACAGTGAGTAATCCAAGAAATGGGCCAGAACTGGCCAAAACTGCCAGTGTTGATGACAGACACGTAAACTCACCACAGGGTTCGTTAACCATGGAAACCACTCCGGGACCCCGAAATAGTGAGTGGTAGTCCATGAAACGGGCCAGAATCGGCCAAAACTGCCAGTCTTGATGACCGACACGTAAGCGCACCTTCGGCTTCAACAACTATGGAAATCTCTTCGGGACCCCAAAACAGTGAGTAATAATCCAAGATACGGGTCAGAATCGGCCAAAACTGCGAGTGTTGACGACCGACACATAAACGCACCACAGGGTTCGTTAACCATGGAAACCACTCCAGGACCCCAAAACAATGAGTAATAGTCCATGAAATGGGCCACAATTGGCCAAAACTGCCAGTGTGGATGACCGACACGTAAGCGG
>NW_021280647.1:0-1088 GCF_002162155.2 Triticum dicoccoides
CTCTCTCCTTGCTGGATCAAGGCGTGGGAGACGTCACCGGGCTGTACGTGTGTTGAACGCGGAGGTGTCGTCCGTTCGGCACTTGATCATCGGTGATCTGAATCACGACGAGTACGACTCCATCAACCCCGTTCACTTGAACGCTTCCGCTTAGCGATCTACAAGGGTATGTAGATGCAAACTCTCCTCTCCTTTCTACTCGTTGCTGGTCTCTCCATAGATAGATCTTGGTGATTCGTAGGAAAATTTTTGAATTTCTGCTACGTTCCCCAACAGTGGCATCATGAGCTAGGTCTATTGCGTAGATTCTATGCACGAGTAGAACACAAAGTAGTTGTGGGCGTTGATTTTGTTCAATATGCTTGCCGTTACTAGTCTTATCTTGATTCGGCGGCATCGTGGGATGAAGCGGCCCGGACCGACCTTACACGTACTCTTACGTGAGACAGGTTCCACCGATTGACATGCACTTGTTGCATAAGGTGGCTAGCGGGTGCCAGTCTCTCCCACTTTAGTCGGAACGGATTAGATGAAAAGGGTCCTTATGAAGGGTAAATAGCAATTGGCATATCACGTTGTGGTGTTGCGTAGGTAAGAAACGTTCTTGCTAGAAACCCATAGCAGCCACGTAAAACATGCAACAACAATTAGAGGACGTCTAACTTGTTTTTGCAGGGTATGCTATGTGATGTGATATGGCCAAAAAGATGTGATGAATGATATATGTGATGTATGAGATTGATCATGTTCTTGTAATAGGATTCACGACTTGCATGTCGATGAGTATGACAACCGGCAGGAGCCATAGGAGTTGTCTTTATTTTTTGTATGACCTGCGTGTCATTGAAGAACGCCATGTAACTTACTTTACTTTATTGCTAAAACGCGTTAGCCATAGAAGTAGAAGTAGTCGTTGGCGTGACAACTTCATGAAGACACGATGATGGAGATCATGATGATGGAGATCATGGTGTCATGCCGGTGACGATGATGATCATGGAGCCCCGAAGATGAAGATCAAAAGGAGCAAAATGATATTGGCCATATCATGTCACTATTTGATTGCATGTGATGTTTATCATGTTTAT
>NW_021280648.1:0-1573 GCF_002162155.2 Triticum dicoccoides
AGGAAATAAAACGACGTGTTGGCCACAAGGAGAACAAGCGCACGGTGCACATTCCAAGAGTTGATATGATTGTTCCTTCAACTACTAGGCATACTATGACAACCACATCCGTTGTTGTCAGGACTACATCACCTCCACCATGTGACACATCGCCCCCGAGAGTGGCTACATCATCTGAGTTGATCATAAGAGGTAATGACAAAGGTACTGATCTTCCATCTCTACATGAGAATGATGAATGCCTTGTCAATTTGAATGCACCATCTGATGAGCTACCCACTACTTTGATCACACCACCTATTTTAGAGGACTATGTTGATAATTTGACTTTGCCATGTGATCAAACAACTGAAATACCAACAACTTTGAGTGCACCCATTGAATTAACTATTGATGCAAAAGAACCAATGTTTAATCATTTTGATATGACCTCCAATCTTGGTGATGATTCTGTGTTGAATGACTTATTGCATGTTTGCTTATTTAAGCATGTTGTAGCATGTAAATTTGATGCAAGTAAGGTTTATTCACCAATGTTGGGATGGTTTAATGATGAACATTGTCAATCTTTTGAAATGAATAAGAGCTTCACTTATATGTGCAAATTGAGTTGCAATATTTTCATGCCTTTTACTTCTTGTGCTAATTTTTTGGTTTTAGATTTTATGAACTATGGAAGTTACTCATCTATTCATGTGTCATATATGCAAAAATCAAGGGAAGTAAAAATGGATGACATATACATATACAACATGTACACCTTGTCTCTTTTGTTAGCCACATTTCAGATTAAGCAACGCCGAGGACGGCTTTATTTTCAAGAAGGGGAGGTGATAGAGGTGAGGGTCCCGATCTTTCGATGAGATGACAACTATCGATTTGGTGGAGACGACTTTGACAATCCGACTACAAACGTGCACGACGTTGCGCCTTAGCAATCGCTAAACCAATCTCCTGAGGTTACTGACAATGCCGGAAGCACGGTCAGCCTGACCACGAAGGTCTATTCCTGCAAGCAATCGAAGAACGAGCAAGAATATGATAAAGCAATCTGAATATTGCAAATATATATGAGGTATTGATAATGGTGGGGATCCGTAAGCAGTCTTGGTCTGGTCGTTGGACACAAACGAAGTACACGAAGTTGCAATGGCTAACTTTTAACTAAACAAATCCCAATTCGGAGTCCGTATGAAAAACTTGTGTGCGTTTTGAGTCAGGTATGTCTGTGCAGTCCGAATCTGAATCCAGAACGTGAGAGACTTGGACTCTATCTTCTCTTGGGCCAAAAGTGACGTGAGAGAACTTTTTGGACAGCAAATAAACATCTCTTTCTTCCTTATCTTCATATGTGGATTGTACAAATGTCCCATACACCTGCAATTAGACAAAACACAAAAGTGTGTGAAGTATTTTTGTTCTGGATAACATAAATAGATTATTGAATAGTTTGCACTAGAAATCACCTGACAAATATGCATATATGCAATATTTTTGGTCATATCCAAGGTAGTCATGTCCTCATCATCCTCCCCTTCTTGAAAATAAAGCCGTCCTCGGCGTTGCTTAATCT
>NW_021280649.1:0-1289 GCF_002162155.2 Triticum dicoccoides
ACCACGTAATTCCGTTGAGATGACACCGTATGAATTATGGTTTAGAGAAACCTAAGTTGTCGTTTCTTAAAAGTTTGGGGCTGCGACGCTTATATGAAAAAGTTTCAGGTTGATAAGCTCGAACCCAAAGCGGATAAAATGCATCTTCATAGGAAACCCAAAACAGTTGGGTATACCTCCTAATTCAGATCCGAAAGCAATATGAATTGTTTCTAGAATCGGGTCCTTTCTCGAGGAAAGGTTTCTCTCGAAAGAGTTGAGTGGGAGGATGGTGGAGACTTGATGAGGTTATTGAACCGTCTCTTCAACTAGTGTGTGGCAGGGCACAGGAAGTTGTTCCTGTGGCACCTACACCAATTGAAGTGGGAGCTTATGATATTGATCATGAAACTTCGGATCAAGTCACTACCAAACCTCGTAGGACGACAAGGACACGTACTACTTCGGAGTGGTAAGGTGATCCTGTCTTGAAGGTCATGTTGCTAGACAACAATGAACCTACGAGCTATGGAGAAGCGATGGTGGGCCCGAATTCCGACAAATGGTTAGAAGCCATGAAATCCGAGATAGTATCCATATATCAGAACAAAGCATGGACTTTGATGGACTTGCCCGATGATCGGCAATCCATTGAGATAAATGGATCTTTTAAGAAGAAGACGGACGTGGATGGAAATGTCACCATCCATGAAGCTCGACTTGTGGCGAAGAGTTTTTCACAAGTTCAAGGAGTTGACTATGATGAGATTTTCTCACTCGTAGCGATGCTTAAAGTCCGTCGGAATCATGTTAGCATTAGCTGCATTTATGAAATCTGGCAGATGGATGTCAAAACGAGTTTCCTTACCAGTTTTCATGAGGAAAGGTTGTATGTAATACAATCAGAAAGTTTTTGTCGATCCTAAGGATGCTAAAAGGTATGCTAGCTCCAGCGATCCTTCTAAGGACTGGAGTGAGCATCTCGGAGTTGGAATGTATGCTTTGATGATGATCAAAGATTTTGGGTTTGTACAAAGTTTATGAGAAACTTGTATTTCCAAAGAAGTGAGTGGGAGCACTATAGAATTTCTGATGAGTATATGTTGTTGACATATTGTTGATCAGAAATGACGTAGAATTTCTGGAAAGCATATAGGGTTATTTTGAAAGTGTTTTTCAATGGAAAGCCTGGATTAAGCTACTTGAACATTGAGCATCAAGATCTATAAGGATAGATCAAAATGCTTAATAATACTTTCAAATGAGCACATACCTTGACATGATCTTGAAGGTGTTCAAGATGGACCAGT
>NW_021280650.1:0-1229 GCF_002162155.2 Triticum dicoccoides
CGCGCCGCGGCCAACCCCTCTCCATCGACGCCCGGCTCCGGTCGCTCCGGCCGCCGCGGCCGACGACTCCCCTGGCCGGTGCCCTGCTGCGTTGGGTCATGGGCTCGGCCCGCTAACGGGCGCCCCGTAGCCTCCTGCACCCGCGCGCCCATGCGCCCACACCCGTTAAGGCCCCCTGGGGCCACTGACATGGGGGCCCCAGCCCCAGAACGTTTTATTAAAAAAAAGGAATTAAAATTAATAATAATAAAAATAATTAATTAATTAATTAATTAATTAATTAATTAATTAATCCTAATTAGATTAATCAAATTAACTAATTAGTCTAATTAAACTGTGATTAGTTTAGCTAAAACCTGATTAGCCTAAACAGGGTATGACAGGTGGGCCCCGCTGGACCCACACGTCAGTTTGACCAGTCAACGCCCCTGTTGACTGCTGACGTCATGCTGACGTCATGATGACGTCAGCAAACACTGTTTTGGATAAGGTTGGATTTAAATGAATAAATAAAATCAGAAAATGATTTAAATCTTTAGAAAATCATATCTTTTAATCCGTAACTCGGATGAAAATACTTTCTACATGAAAGTTGCTCAGAACGACGAGACGAACCCGAATACGCAGCCCGTTCGTCCACCACACACCTCTAACATACCAAACACGCAACTTTCCCCCTCCGGTTCATCTGTCCGAAAACGCGAAACCCCGGGAATACTTTCCCGGATGTTTCCCCCCTTCGTCGGTATCACCTACTACCGCGATTGGGCACACCGAACACCGCGTATTGCCTTGATATATTTTGTGGTGCTTTGTTTGCTCTGTATTCATTATTTCTTCCCCCCTCTTCTCTCCGGTAGACTACGAGACCGACGCTGCTGCTGACCAGTTCGACTACGGAGTTGACGACCCCTCTCTCTTGCCAGAGCAACCAGGCAAGCCCCCCCCCCTTGATCACCAGATATCGCCTATTCTACTCTATACTGCTTGCATTAGAGTAGTGTAGCATGTTACTGCTTTCGTTAATCCTATTCTGATGCATAGCCTGACATTGTCGCTACATCTGTTGATACCTTACCTGCAATCCTAAATGCTTAGTATAGGATGCTAGTTTATCATCATTGGCCCTACATTCTTGTCAGTCTGCCTTGCTATACTATCGGGCCGTGATCACTTGGGAGGTGATCACGGGTATATACTATACATACATACATACTATACAGATGGTG
>NW_021280651.1:0-569 GCF_002162155.2 Triticum dicoccoides
GGGCTTACACGTGGTGGTGTCGAAAAGGAGTAATTTTCTGGCCTCGGGTTGTGTTTGGGTCGGGCTTGCACGTGGTTGTGTTGAAAATGAGTAACTTTCGAGTCTCAAGCTGGCCTTACAGATGGAGACGTTAAAAAAGTGTCATCCGGGCCATGCTTTTGGGCTTCAGGCTTGCATGCGGTAGGGGGTTACACTTGGAATGGATGAAAAATGTTGTTCGGGCCGTAGTATTGGGCTTCAGACTAGCATTCAGCTTACATGTGGGGGTGTCAAAAAGGAGTAATTTTCAGGCAGACGGTTGTGTTTGGGTCGGGCTTACACGTTGCGGTGTCGAAAAATTGTAATTTTCAGGCATCGGATTGTGTTCTACTGGGCTTACACGTTGTGGTGTCGAAATGTTGTAATTTTCAGGCATCGGGTTGTGTTCCGGTCGGGCTTACACGTTGTGGTGTCGAAAAGTAGTAATTTTCAGGCCTCGGGTTATGTTTGGGTCCCGCTTACACGTGGGGGTGTCGAAAAGGAGTAATTGTCTGGCCTCGGGTCGTGTTTGGGTCAGGCTTACACGTGGC
>NW_021280651.1:2479-3205 GCF_002162155.2 Triticum dicoccoides
CGGGCTTACACGTGGCGGTGTCGAAAAGGAGTAATTTTTAGGCCTCGGGCTGTGTTTGGGTCGGGCTTACATGTGGCGGTGATGAAAAGTTGTAATTTTCAAGCACTGGGTTGTGTTTGGGTCGGGCTTACACGTGGTGGTGTCGAAAAGGAGTAATTTTTTGGCCTCGGGTTGTGTTTGGGTCGGGCTTGCACGTGGTTGTGTCGAAAATGAGTAATTTTTGTGTCTCAAGCTGGCCTTACACATGGAGATGTTAAAAAAGTGTCATCCGGACAATGCTTTTGGGCTTCAGGCTAGCATGTGGTAGGGAGTTACACTTGGAATGGATGAAAAATGTTGTTCGGGCCGTAGTATTGGGCTTCAGGCTAGCAATCGGCCTACATGTGGCGGTGTCAAAAAGGAATAATTTTCAGGCAGAGGGTTGTGTTTGGGTCGGGCTTACACCTGGCGGTGTCAAAAAGTTATAATTTTCAGGCATCGGGTTGTGTTCTGGTCGGGCTTACATGTTGTGGTGTCAAAATGTTGTAATTTTCAGGCATCGGGTTGTGTCCCGGTCGGGCTTACACGTTGTGGTGTCGAAAAGTAGTAATTTTCAGGCCTCGGATTATGTTTGGGTCGCGCTTACACGTGGGGGTGTCGAAAAGGAGTAATTTTCTAGCCTCGGGTTGTGTTTGGTTCGGGCTTACACGTGGCGGTGTGTAAAAGGAGTAATTTTCAGGCCTTGGG
>NW_021280651.1:8421-8974 GCF_002162155.2 Triticum dicoccoides
AGGGCGACCAGCGGCGAGCGCGCAGGCGACAGGGCGCGGGTGGCGAGCGGGCGCAGGCGAGGCTGGCTGCTACTGCGGCCGGCGAGGTGGCGAGTGGCGAGGCGGCGCAGACTCGATGCGGCAGGCGCGTGCCCGGGGCTGGGCGGACAATTTGGGGTCGTTTGCCGCGTTGGGCGCCTTCAACTTGACCCGCACATGCATGTCCGTTTTGCTACCCATTGCCACCCCAAACATACTGAATCCGGACGAAACGGACATCTGTTTGGGGTTGTGCGATGGATTTGGCCTTACACGTTGTGGTGTCTAAAAGTTGTAATTTCCAGGCATCGGGTTGTGTTCTGGTCGGGCTTACACATTGTGGTGTCGAAAAGTTGTAATTTTCAGGCATCGGGTTGTGTTTGGGTCGAGCTTACACGTGGGGGTTTCGAAAAGGAGTAATTTTCTGGCCTCGGGTTGTGTTTGGGTCGGGCTTACACGTGGCGGTGTCGAAAAGGAGTAATTTTCAGGCATTGGGTTGTGTTTGGGTCGGGCTTACAGTAGTAATTTTCAGGCA
>NW_021280651.1:10271-11182 GCF_002162155.2 Triticum dicoccoides
GAAAAGGAGTAATTTTCAGGCCTTGGGTTGTGGTTGGGCCAGGCTTACATGTGGCGGTGTCGAAAAGAGTAATTTTTAGGCATCAGGTTGTGTTTGGGTCGGGCTTACACGTGGCAGTGTCGAAAAGTTGTAATTTTCAGGCATTGGGTTGTGTTCTGGTCGGGCTTACATGTTGTGGTGTCGAAAAGTTGTAATTTTCAGGCATCGGGTTGTGTTTGGGTCGAGCTTACACGTGGGGGTTTCGAAAAGAGTAATTTTTAAGCATCAGGTTGTGTTTGGGTCGGGCTTACACGTGGCGGTGTCGAAAAGTTGTAATTTTTAGGCATTGGGTTGTGTTCTGGTCGGGCTTACACATTGTGGTGTCGAAAAGTTGTAATTTTCAGGCATCGGGTTATGTTCTGGTCAGGCTTACACGTTGTGGTGTTGAAAATATGTACTCCCTCCGTTCCAAAATAGATGACTCAACTTTATACTAACTTTAGTACAAAGTTGGGTCATCTATTTTGGAACGGAGGGAGTAATTCTCAGGCATCGAGGTGTGTTCTGGTCGGGCTTACACATTGTGGTGTCGAAAAGTTGTAATTATCAGGCCCCGGGTTATGTTTGGGTCGAGCTTACACGTGGGGGTGTCGAAAAGGAGTAATTTTGTGGCCTCGAGTTGTGTTTGGGTCGGGCTTATAGGTGGCGGTGTCGAAGGAGTAATTTTCAGGCATCAGATTGTGTTTGGGTCAGGCTTACACGTTGTGGTGTCTAAAAGTTGTAATTTTCAGGCATCGGGTTGTGTTCTGGTCGGGCTTACACGTTGTGGTGTCGAAAAGTTGTAATTTTCAGGCATCAGATTGTGTTTGGGTCGGGCTTACACATTGTGGTGTCTAAAAGTTGTAATTTTCAGGCATCGGGTTGTGTTCTGG
>NW_021280651.1:11192-11796 GCF_002162155.2 Triticum dicoccoides
TAGTTAGCAGACATCTCTTCAAATATTGCAAATTTCAAATATTAAAACTTGATAAGAACCAAGGATAGTTAGCACACATCTCTTCAAATATTGTAAATTTCAAATATTAAAACTTGATAAGTACCAAGGATAGTTAGCACACATCTCTTCAAATATAGCAAATTTCAAATATTAAAACTTGATAAGAACCAAGGATAGTTAGCACACATCTCTTCAAATATTGAGAATTTCAAATATTAAAACTTGATAAGAACCTAGGATAGTTAGCACACATCTCTTCAAATATTGCAAATTTCAAATATTAAAACTTGATAAGAACCTAGGATAGTTAGCACACATCACTTCAAATATTGCAAATTTCAAATATTAAAACTTGATAAGAACCAAGGATAGTTAGCACACATCTCTTCAAATATTAACCAAGGATAGTTAGCACGCATCTCTTCAAATATAGAAAATTTCAAATATAAAAACTGGATAAGAACCAAGGATAGTTAGAACACATCTCTTCAAATATAGCAAATTTCAAATATTCAAACTTGAAAAGAACCAAGGATAGTTAGCACACATCTCTTCAAATTAGAAAATTTCAAATATTAAAACT
>NW_021280651.1:12849-13533 GCF_002162155.2 Triticum dicoccoides
CGGGTTGTGTTTGTGTCGGGCTTACACGTGGCGGTGTCCAAAATGAGTAATTTTCAGGCCTTGGGTTGTGTTTGGGTCAGGCTTACACGTGGCCGTGTCGAAAAGGAGTAATTTCCAGGCCTCGGGTTGTGTTTGGGTCGGGCTTACACGTGGTGGTGTCGAAAGGAGTAATTTTCTGGCCTCGGGATGTGTTTGGGTAGGGCTTGCACGTGGTTGTGTCGAAAATAAGTAATTTTCGTGTCTCAAGCTGGCCTTACACATGGAGACGTTAAAAAAGTGTCATCCGGGCCATTCTTTTGGGCTTCAGGCGAGCATGCGGTAGGGAGTTACACTTCGAATGGATGAAAAATGTTGTTCGGGCCATAGTATTGGGCTTCAGACTAGCGTTCAGCTTACATGTGGCGGTGTCTAAAAGGAGTAATTTTCAGGCAGAGGGTTGTATTTGGGTCGGGCTTGCACGTGGCGGTGTCGAAAACTTGTAATTTTCAGGCATCGGGTTATGTTCTGGTCAGGCTTACACGTTGTGGTGTCGAAATGTTGTAATTTTCAGGCAGCGGGTTGTGTTCCGGTTGGGCTTACACGTTGTGGTGTCGAAAAGTAGTAATTTTCAGGCCTCGAATTATGTTTCGGTCGCGCTTACACGTGGGGGTGTCGAAAAGGAGTAATTTTCTGGCCTCGGGTTGT
>NW_021280652.1:0-1531 GCF_002162155.2 Triticum dicoccoides
GGTACTCATCCTGTTTTGCATCATCGTAACTCAACTTCATCCGCTCATCATAGGCCTTGAAGCGACCAACCAGATCATCCAAGGTGAGAGTCTTGAGATCAACACACTGCTCGATCGCTGACACAATCGGCATGTAGCGCGGTAGAGCGGCACGTAGGAAACGCCGGACCATGGAGATGTCCTCTAACTTCTCTCCGAGACCGCGAATCCCGTTCACCATGGAAGCAACCCTCGCTGCGAAGGCGTCCACCGTCTCGTCTTCTCCCATCCTCAGATTCTCGTAACTCTTCAGCAAAGTTTGCAAGTTCACCTCGCGCACACGCGAGTGCCCTAGATGCAACGTCTTGAGCGTGTCTCATGCCTCCTTCGCTGATGTCTTCGAGATAAGATGCTGTTGCACGTCCACCGGCATCACCGAGCAGATGGCCGTGATAGCCTGGCGATCCTTCTGATACAAGGCACCACCCTTCAGGTACTCATCACCGCCGGGGTCGACGGCTTCCCAGAGCTCATTGGCCTCGAGCGCCCACTCCATCATGGTCGCCCACACCACGAAGTTCCCACGGTCAAATCGTGGATACTCCGATCTCACCGGAGCAGCAATTACTTTAGCCGCACCGGAGTACTCCGCCAGCTGCTTGGTCTTCTCGTCGTCCGACATGACCTTCCGTTACTAGGAGATCAACCTTGCTCTGATACCAATTGTTGGCCCAGACCTGACGCCGAGTACTGTCTGACGACGGTGATGATCGACGACAGACAAGGACGAAGCAACGCTGGCTTGTGTTAGACCACCCTCAGTGTAAAGCAAGCCCAAAGCTAGCAATCTATCCTTCCTTGGACGTGTGGTACTAATACTAGTACTTCTGGCCGGAACAATCACAGAACATGTACGTAGGCAAACTAGCAATCGATCTATGCTTTGATCAATTGGACACAAGCAACGCACGCGAGATTGTATGGCCACAGGCTCGTGTCGAGCCTGTTGTAATTCAGTATTACTTTTTCACGATACAAAGTACAGGGGTTAGGCTACATATATATATAGGAGCAAATAGCCCAAAAGCTAACCTAGTCGGCAAGGTATACGTGCACTACTCGGACGCATATACCAGACACGTGATTAACTCCAACAATCACCCCCCTAATCACGACGTCGTCACGTCACAGCTCCGACGCCGATCCTTCTTCGCATCTCCAAGAACTTCTCTCTATCCAAAGTCTTGGTTAGCATGTCCGCCAGTTGATCATCGATGCAAGTGTAGTTGACCTTCGTCTTATCTTCTTCCACGCAATCATTTATGTAGTGATACAGCGTATCAATGTGCTTACTCCTATCATGCCGCACTGGTTCTTCGCGTAGAAAAGTTGTAGACTTTCCATCAACATTGAGCACCACTTGTTCCGAATCTCGATCCATGAGATCACCGTGTTGCCTCCCTAGCCACACACTTTGGCACACCACAGTGACAGTTGCAATATACTCTATTGCATCAACTGCGGATACTTTGCTCTTCTTGCTCAGCTCAAG
>NW_021280653.1:0-1521 GCF_002162155.2 Triticum dicoccoides
AGATTGCAATCTTAGTTTCTTGCTTGTTCTTCGTTTGCTCGCAGGAAACAGACCCTCGTGGTCAGGTTGATCGTGCTCCGGCGTGGTCAATAACCTCTCGGAGTTGGTTTAGCGATTGCTAAGGCGCGACGTCCTCGCACGTTCGTAGTCGGATCGTCAAAGTCGACTTCCACCAAAGCGAAATCCACCATCTCATCGAAAGACGGGACACCTTTGCCTCTATCAAGTGGTATCAGATTTCCAGGTTGCTCGGTGAGATTTTACAGTTTTTTTAGTAGTTTAGATCGAGTCTGTTCTTCATACCTATAGTCCACGAAAAAGCCACAAAAAAAATTAGGGTTAGTTCATCATATCCGAACCAATCTGAGCCTTGCATAATCTTTTTAGGGTTTTGCTTTGTTGAATTTGCGGTTGCATCGTCGTGTCTAGTTGCTGGTCTTAGAGTCTAGTCTTTTAGAGTTTCGAGTTCTGGTCATAAGTTGTCACGCCGCCGCCGCACCATCATCATCGCCCCTGCCATCTACCACCACCGCACCGAATCCGTATCCATATACCACCACCAATCCGTGTCCATATACCATCACCGATCCATATCCATATACTACCACCGCTACCACCACCGCTGCCATATACCACCACCATATATCCACCACCAATCCGAGTTCTTTGCTTATTAGATTTGTTTTCGGGATCCATCTAGATTCCGATTCGTGTTTCCTTGCCGGAGTAGGTTTCGGAAAAAAAAAGAGTCGGGTAGCCACGCTCCGTTTAGGCCCAAAATTTTTCGAAAATGCATTTTTCGAAAAAATTTCTGGCTATCCTATTTTTAGGTGTTTCTGAGTGTTTTGAGACAGGTGCCATTATAGGAAGTTTTTTTTGACCCGTTTCCAGTTTTTGGGTCCGGGCAGTCAAAAAAAAAAATTTGGTCGAAAAAATTTCGTGCCCATCCTGTCAGTTTGAGCTAAGAAGAGTTTTGAGACACTCGCCATTATAGTGATTTTTCGCAAAAAAAAAACAGCGCAAAAAAAAACGCAAAAAAAAAGAGCGAAAAAAAAACCAGAGTGTGCTTTTCCCTTGTTTACGTGCTGCGCCGTGATTTTGTTAGTGTTCTAGGCTCGCGTCTCTAGCACAGTCTAGCCTAGGACCAGCACAGTACCGTCGTTGAGCGTTTATTCAACTTTGCATCTCTGAATTGATTATTGCTGACCCTTTTTGCTACCATATTATAAGCCTTCCCAGCTCCACATACATCTACGTCGTGCGTTTGACTCTCCCTGGTAATCGCTCTATCCAAGCTTTGAGAGTTTTTGACTACAACGGTTGCCGATCACCGCCTGCTGCTGGGTAAGAACTGGTAAGAATTTGAGATTTGCTTGACGGATTTGTGACACCCACCACCACCACTTGTTCGTAGTCTGTAGGATCATATTCTTGTGTGTTTCTATTGCTGCTAACCATGCCAGGATCACAAGCCGACGAGATTGACTGGGAGAATTTATCGAACAAGGAGCTTCATGATAA
>NW_021280654.1:0-1291 GCF_002162155.2 Triticum dicoccoides
TTTCGCTTGAAGTCTGCCGAGCACATGTCGTGTGCAGACGCTAAGTGGTGGAAACATGTATGAAGAAGTACACCCCTGTAGGGTTATCATAATCTATTCGAATAGCCGCGTCCGCGGTAAAGGACTACTTGGTTGCCTATACAGTTCATAGACAAGTAAATGGAAACTGTTAAAAGCCTCAAGATAAGTGTGAGTGCCGAGGATGGCTCTTCCGTAGGAAGACGGAGGTGGATCCTCGGTAGTGTATTGAAGTGGTGAGTAGTGGACTCGTGTGCGCAAAACCATTTCAAGTTGGATTATCGTAGGATAGCCTAGCCAAGAGTCAAAGCTGGCTTGCTGCAATAACTCCACCAACCCTTCTTGATACGATGCATGTATGTAGGATCTGATGTAAGTCTTGCTGAGTACCTTTGTACTCATGTTGCTATAATCTACATTTTTACAGAAGACGCTGCAACCCCTTCTGATGGGTTCTATGTAGATGTTGACATCAACGAGTAGGCTAAATACCCAGGTGGTGACCCTGAGCTTGTGAAGGACCACGTAGTATAGCTAGGCTTTCCAAGCCTCTTTTATTTTACTAGTTGTCTGTACTCAGACAAGTTACTTCCGCTGCTGGTTTGTATGACTGTATGACTTGTATGTTGGGTCGTGAGACCCGTACCTTTGTGTATGTTATGTATGGCTCACTGAGCCTTAACTAAAGTACTTGTGTCGTAGAGTCATGTTGTGATGCTTCGTTGTATTTGCACATATCGAGCATATTGTGTGTATGATTGAAATGCTTGGTATGTGTGGGATCTGACTATCTAGTTGTTTATCTTTAGTAGCCTCTCTTACCGGGAAACGTCTCCTAGTGTTACCGTTGAGCCATGGTAGCTTGCTACTGCTCTGGAACACTTAGGCTGGCCGGCATGTGTCCTTCTTCGTTCCTGTGTCTGTCCCTTCGGGGAAATGTCATGCTTTGAGTACCGGAGTCCTGTTAGCCCGCTACAGCCCGGTTTACCGGAGTCCTGCTAGCCCAGTGCTACAGCCCGGACCCACTTGCTGATGACCGACACGTTCGAAGCTGGGTCATGGATGCCTGTCCCTGTAAGTCTGTGCCACTTTGGGTTTACGACTAGTCATGTCAGCCCGGGCTCTTTATCATATGGATGCTAGCGACACTATCATATACGTGAGCCAAAAGGCGCAAACGGTCCCGGGAAAAGGTAAGACGACACCCGTGGGAATACCGTGCGTGAGGCCGCAAAGTGATATGAGGTGTTACCAGCTAGATCGATGTGACATC
>NW_021280655.1:0-1409 GCF_002162155.2 Triticum dicoccoides
TTTTTTTGAGCGCGAAAAATTCCAAATTTATATTTTGAACACACATGCTCATATATACTATGTATTTGCAAAATTTCACAGTATTATACGTTTACATGTGGCGTACAGGAAAAAGACAAATACACATTTTTAATGGGCCATTTATTTTAGTTATTGGGCCAGAAATTTGTTATTTTTGTACAGCCTACAAATCACAACATTTTTCGACGAAATTTAACACGTTCTTGCGGAATACATATAAGTTTTCATGCTATTTTTTTCAGATTTTTTTGCAACTTTTAAATATGCTTTTTGATTTTTTCAAAATACCGATTCATAACAATTCACCACCATTAGATTCATACCAATGTGTTGAGTGTACTTTCACATCATATAAATTTGTTATGAAATCTATTTATATTTGGTTATATAAAATTGGTAAAACTTTAAGAAGTTTAACTTCAGTTAACTCTAATATGCAGAGTAAATAAAAACAAGAGTAACATATACAACCAGATACTCAATAAATATAAGAGTGTTTAGATCACTAATGTAGTGATCTAAATGCTCTTATATTTCTTTACGAAGGGAGTAGGCAATAATATATTGGTTAGCTTTTACTCATGTTACAGCCTGCAGGTCAGAAATCGCACAAACTCATTACTGCTAGTGACATCAATGAGAAACTAATTAAGTTCATTTGACATTTCTTCTGAGCTGATTGATGCCTTGCATCTGCTATAGTAGTTTGTGGTCAATTCAATCCTCGATTAAACATTCCATTCAAGAGGATTGCCTACCAATGTCAGGTGGGCTTTCAATAGCAAACTTTAGTTAGCCAGATCCTATTAAGAAAATAATGGAAGAATCGGTACAAAACACAAATAGGAGCATATAAACTTATACAGAGAAATCATGCAGCAACTCAAATCTCATAAACACTCCTCTGAAAAATACACTTGGTTTTCCCCCTATCCTTAAGCACAGTGAATACCCATATTTATGAATATGATTATATACTCGTGCGGGAACATGAATAGAAATTCAAAGAGCTAGAAACTCAGAGAGATTATCAATTCAATGTGCGAAGCCTAGGCCTAATAACTTTGCTTAATGCCGGAAGACAGAATGCATGATTAGACATACCATGAAGATAATCAGTGATTTAGCCTGTATTAAGAAGAAGCAATAGAAGAGCTCCAATCTTATCCATACAAAACATGAACAAATTATGTTGGCTAGCACCTAGATCAAGGCTTGCATGCTACCACTAGAGATGATGCAGACCACCCCTGCCGGTTCTTCTCTAACCCTTATGATGCAGTCTGGTCATGAAGCAGTCCTGGTAGACGGACATCTCTACAATGCACATTTTTCTTGATCAGCATTAAAGATTAGTCCGATTTATTTGCTTTAATTGAATTTGGACT
>NW_021280656.1:0-1026 GCF_002162155.2 Triticum dicoccoides
AAAGTATAGGGAATGTGCGATGATGATCATATTAATCTTGGAACTACTTCCAACACTCATCGTCACTTCCCCTTCAACTAGTCTTTGTTTATTCTGCAACTCCCGTTTCGAGTTACTAATCTTAGCAACTGAACTAGTACCTAATACTAAGGGGTTTTGCTATAAACACTAGTAAAGTACACATCAATAACATGTATATCAAATATACTTATGTTCACTTTGCCATCCTTCTTATCCGCCAATCACTTGGGGTAGTTCCGCTTCCAGTGACCAATCCCTTTGTAGTAGAAGCACTTAGTCTCAGGCTTAGGACCAGACTTGGGCTTCTTCACTTGAGCAGCAACTCGCTTGCCGTTCTTCTTGAAGTTCCCCTTCTTCCCTTTGCCCTTTTCTTGAAACTAGTGGTCTTTGTCTACCATCAACACTTGATGTTTTTCTTGATTTCTACCTTCGTCGATTTTAGCATCACGAAGAGCTCGCGAATTGTTTACGTCATTCCTTGCATTATAGTTCATCACGAAGTTCTACTAACTTGGTGGTGGTGACTAGAGAATTCTGGCAATCACTATCTTATCTGGAAGATTATCTCCCATTTGATTCAAGCGATTGAAGTACCCAGACAATCTAAGTACATGCTCACTAGTTGAGCGATTCTCCTCCATCTTTTAGCTATAGAACTTGTTGGAGACTTCATATCTCTCAACTCGGGTATTTGCTTGAAATATTAACTTCAACTCCAGGAACATCTCATATGGTCCATGACGTTCAAAACGTCTTTGAAGTCCCGATTCTAAGCCGTTTAAGCATGGTGCACTAAACTATCAAGTAGTCATCATATTGAGCCAGCCAAACGTTCATAACGTCCGCATCTGCTCCTGCAATAGGTCTGTCACCTAGCGGTGCATCAAGGACATAATTCTTCTGTGCAGCAATGAGGATAAACCTCAGATCACGGATCCAATCCGCATCATTGCTACTAACATTTTTCAACACAATTTTTCTCTAGGAACATATCAAAATAAACAC
>NW_021280657.1:0-896 GCF_002162155.2 Triticum dicoccoides
GCTTCTCAGCCTTTTTCATTTATAGATGTCTGTACCCAGACATGATAGCTTCCGCTTGTGCTTTGACTTGTATGCTCTGATTGTTGGGTCATGAGACCCATGTTTGTAATGTCTCGCTCCTCGGAGCCTATTGAATAAATTACTTGAGTCGTAGAGTCATTTTGTGATGCCATGTTGTATTGCACATATCGAGCATATTGTGTGTATGTTATTGAAATGCTTGGTATGTGTGGGATCTGACTATCTAGTTGTTTATCTTTAGTAGCCTCTCTTACCGGGAAATGTCTCCTAGTGTTTCCACCGAGCCATGGTAGCTTGCTACTGCTCCGGAACACTTAGGCTGGCCGGCATGTGTCCTTCTTCGTTCCTGTGTCTGTCCCTTCGGGGAAATGTCACGCGATGAATACCGGAGTCCTGTTAGCCCGCTACAGCCCGGTTCATCGGAGTCCTGCTAGCCGAGTGCTACAGCCTGGATTCACCTGCTGATGACCGACACGTTCGATGCTGGGTCATGGATGCCTGTCCTTGTAAGTTTGTGCCACTTTGGGTTTACGACTAGCCATGTCAGCCCGGGCTCCTTATCATATGGATGCTAGCGACACTGTCATATACGTGTGCCAAAAGGCGCAAACGGTCCCGGGTAAAGGTAAGGCGACACCCGTGGGAATACCGTGCGTGAGGCCGCAAAGTGATATGAAGTGTTACATGCTAGATCTATGTGGCATTGAGTCGGGGTCCTGACAGCGTTGGTATCAGAGCTTGACTGCCTGTAGGATTACCAAGCCAAACTGGTCGAAGTTGAGTCTAGAAATTCTTTAGTTATATAAGGGAATTGATTGTGGGATGGAACGTAAGGCTCTTTTTACTCCTTATACCTCATGGCCTTCTGATCTGAG
>NW_021280658.1:0-1175 GCF_002162155.2 Triticum dicoccoides
GATCTATCCCTATAGATCTTGATGCCTAATATATAAGCAGCTTCTCCAAGGTCCTTCATTGAAAAACTCTTATTCAAGTAGGCCTTAATGCTGTCCAAAAGTTCTATATCATTTCCCATCAAAAGTATGTCATCTACATATAGTATGAGAAATGCTATAGAGCTCCCACTCACTTTCTTGTAAACACAGGCTTCTCCATAAGTCTGTGTAAACCCAAACGCTTTGATCATCTCATCAAAACGAATGTTCCAACTCCGAGATGCTTGCACCAGCCCATAAATCGAGCGTTGGAGCTTGCACACCTTGTCAGCATTTTTAGGATCGACAAAACCTTCCGGCTGCATCATATACAATTCTTCCTTAAGGAAACCATTAAGGAATGCCGTTTTGACGTCCATTTGCCAAATTTCATAATCATAAAATGCGGCAATTGCTAACATGATTCGGACGGACTTCAGCTTCGCTTCCGGTGAGAAAGTCTCATCGTAGTCAACCCCTTGAACTTGTCGATAACCCTTAGCGACAAGCCGAGCTTTATAGATGGTCACATTACCATCCGCGTCTGTCTTCTTCTTAAAGATCCATTTATTTTCTATGGCTCGCCGTTCTACGGGCAAGTCAGTCAAAGTCCATACTTCGTTTTCATACATGGATCCTATCTCGGATTTCATGGCTTCTAGCCATTTGTCGGAATCCGGACCCGCCATCGCTTCTTCATAGTTCGAAGGTTCACCGTTATCTAACAACATGATTTCCAAGACAGGGTTGCCGTACCACTCTGGTGCGGAACGTGTCCTCGTGGACCTTCGAATTTCAGTAGGAGCTTGATCAGAAGTATCTTGATCATTATCATTAACTTCCTCTCTAGTCGGTGCAGGCACCTCAGGAACATTTTCTTGAGTTGCGCCATTTTCCGGTTCAAGAGGTAATACTTCATCAAGCTCTACTTTCCTCCCACTTACTTCTTTCGAGAGAAACTCTTTCTCCAGAAAGGACCCATTCTTGGCAACAAAGATCTTGCCTTCGGATCTGAGGTAGAAGATATACCCAACAGTTTCTTTAGGGTATCCTATGAAGACGCATTTTTCCGATTTGGGTTCGAGCTTTTCAGGTTGAAGTTTCCTGACATAAGCATCGCATCCCCAAACTTTTAGAAATGACAGCTTAGGTTTCTT
>NW_021280659.1:0-2201 GCF_002162155.2 Triticum dicoccoides
GCCATATCTGTATATGCTTGGCTCGTCAAGTATAACCTGAGTATTCCGCGTGTGCAACTGTTTTGCACCCGTTGTATTTGAACGTAGAACCTATCACACCCGATCATCACGTGGTGTCTCAGCACGAGGAACTTTCGCAACGGTGCATACTCAGGGAGAACACTTCTTGATAATTAGTGAGAGATCATCTTATAATGCTACCGTCAATCAAAGCAAGATAAGATGCATAAAAGATAAACATCACATGCAATCAATATAAGTGATATGATATGGCCATCATCATCTTGTGCTTGTGATCTCCATCTCCGAAGCATCGTCGTGATCACCATCGTCACCGGCGTGACACCTTGATCTCCATCGTAGCGTCGTTGTCGTCTCGCCAAGCTTGTGCTTCAACGAATATCGCTACCGTTTAGTGATAAAGTAAAGCATTACATCGCGATTGCATTGCATACAATAAAGCGACAACCATATGGCTCCTGCCAGTTGCCGATAACTCGGTTACAAAACATGATCATCTCATACAATAAAATTCAGCAGCATGTCTTGACCATATCACATCACAACATGCCCTGCAAAAACAAGTTAGACGTCCTCTACTTTGTTGTTGCAAGTTTTACGTGGCTGCTACGGGCTTAAGCAAGAACCAATCTTACCTACGCATAAAAACCACAATGATAGTTTGTCAAGTTGGTGCTGTTTTAACCTTCGCAAGGACCGAGCGTAGCCACACTCAGTTCAACTAAAGTTGGAGAAACTGTCACCCACAAGCCACCTCTGTGCAAAGCACGTCGGGAGAACCGGTCTCGCGTAAGCGTACGCGTAATGTCGGTCTGGGCCGCTTCATCCAACAATACCGCCAAACCAAAGTATGACATGCTGGTAAGTAGTATGACTTATATCGCCCACAACTCACTTGTGTTCTACTCGTGCATATAACATCAACATATAAAACCTAGGCTCGGATGCCACTGATGGGGAACGTAGTAAATTCAAAAAAATTCCTACGCACACGCAAGATCATGTGATGCATAGCAACGAGAGGGGGGAGTGTGATCTAGATACCTAGTAGATCGACAACAGAAGCGTTTGGTTGATGTAGTCGTACGTCTTCATGGACCGACCGATCAAGCACCGAAACTACGGCACCTCCAAGTTTTAGCACACGTTCAGCTCGATGACGATCCCCGGACTCCGATCCAGCAAAATGTCGGGGAAGAGTTCCGTCAGCACGACGGCGTGATGACGATCTTGATGTACTACTACAGCAGGGCTTCGCCTAAACTCCGCTACAATATTATCGAGGACTATGGTGGCTGGGGCGCCGCACACGGCTAAGGAAAAGATCACGTGGATCAACTTCTGTGTGTCTGGGGTGCCCCTGCCTCTGTATATAAAGGACTAAAGGGGGGGAGGCTAGCCGGCCAAGGAGGGCGCGCCAGGAGAGTCCTACTCCCTCTGGGAGTAGGATTCCCCCCCCCCCCTCAATCCTAGTTGGAATAGGATTCACGGAGGGGGGAAAAGAGAGAGAGGGGCCGGCCCCCTCTCTTGTCCTATTCGGACCAAGGGAGGGGAGGGGCGCGCGGCCCATGAGGGGCTGCCTCTTCTCTTTTCCACTAAGGCCCATCATGGCCCATATAGCTCCCGGGGGGTTCCGGTAACCTGCCGGTACTCCGGTAAAATCCTGATTTCACCCGGAACCCTTCCGATATCCAAACATATGCTTCCAATGTATCAATCTTTATGTCTCGACCATTTCGAGACTCCTCGTCATGTCCTTGATCACATCCGGGACTCCGAACAACCTTCGGTACATCAAAATGCATAAACTCATAATATAACTGTCATTGTAACCTTAAGCGTGCGGACCCTACGGGTTCGAGAACAATGTAGACATGACCGAGACACGTCTCCGGTCAATAACCAATAGCGGGACCTGGATGCCCATATTGGCTCCTACATATTCTACGAAGATCTTTATCGGTCAGACCGCATAACAACATACGTCGTTCCCTTTGTCATCGGTATGTTACTTGCCCGAGATTCGATCGTCGGTATTCCAATACCTAGTTCAATCTCGTTGCCGGCAAGTCTCTTTACTCGTTCTGTAATACATCATCCCGCAACTAACTCATTAGTTGCAATGCTTGCAAGGCTTAAGTGATGTGCATTACCGAGAGGGCCCAGAGATACCTCTCCGA
>NW_021280660.1:0-935 GCF_002162155.2 Triticum dicoccoides
ACGAGTAAAGAGACTTGCCGGTAACGAGATTGAACTAGGTATTGGATACCGACGATCGAATCTCGGGCAAGTAACATACCGATGACAAAGGGAACAACGTATGTTGTTATGCGGTCTGACCGATAAAGATCTTCGTAGAATATGTAGGAGCCAATATGGGCATCCAGGTCCCGCTATTGGTTATTGACCGGAGACATGTCTCGGTCATGTCTACATTGTTCTCGAACCCGTAGGGTCCGCACGCTTAAGGTTACGATGACAGTTATATTATGAGTTTATGCATTTTGATGTACCGAAGGTTGTTCGGAGTCCCGGATGTGATCACGGACATGACGAGGAGTCTCGAAATGGTCGAGACGTAAAGATTGATATATTGGAAGCCTATGTTTGGACATCGGAAGTGTTCCGGGTGAAATCGGGATTTTACCGGGTTACCGGGAGGTTACCGGAACCCCCAGGGAGCCATATGGGCCTTCATGGGCCTTAGTGGAAAGGAGAAAGGGGCAGCCCAAGGGGGCTGCACGCCTCCCCCCTTCCCCTAGTCCTATTAGGACTAGGAGAGGTGGCCGGCCACCCCTCTCCCTCTTTCCCCCTTGGGAATCCTAGTTGGAATAGGATTGGGGGGGGAGTCCTACTCCCGGTAGGAGTAGGACTCCTCCTGCGCCTCTCCCTCTTGGCCGGCGCACCCTCCCCCCTTGGCTCCTTTATATACGGAGGCAGGGGCACCTCTAAACACACAAGTTGACACAAGTTGATCCACGTGATCGATTCCTTAGCCGTGTGCGGTGCCCCCTGCCACCATATTCCTCGATAATACTGTAGCGGAGTTTAGGCGAAGCCCTGCTGCTGTAGTTCATCAAGATCGTCACCACGCCGTCGTGCTGACGGAACTCTTCCCCGACACTTTGCTGGATCGGAGTCCGGGGATCGTCATC
>NW_021280661.1:0-1159 GCF_002162155.2 Triticum dicoccoides
AAAGGTATGGGCATTCCGATGTCCCGACTGAGCACTAGTAACATGAGCTTCCATGGAGTTATACCAGGGAAGAAGGCCGAGTCACTCGGCCAGATAGCTTTGGACGTAGTGTTTGGTGATTCGAAGCATTTTCGCAAAGAAAAGTTGACGTTTGAGGTCGTGGATTTTCAAAGTGCATATCATGCCATTTTGGGGAGACCAGCCTATGCACGGTTCATGGCTCGACCATGTTACGTGTACCTCAAATTGAAGATGCCCGGTCCCAAAGGTGTGATCACTGTCACCGGCGATAGGAAAAAGGCAGAGGAGTGCTTTCAGAAGGGCTCCAAGATTGCCGATTCCCAAGTGACAGCGGTCGAGTTCGAAGAATACAAGCAAAACGCAGATCCGAGTGACTTGCTGCGATCCAAGAAGCCCGCCACAGAGTCTGCATTCCAGTCGTCCGGTGAGATGAAGCCTGTTCACATTCACCCGACCGACCCCGAAGCAGCTCCGACCCGCATCTCCACAACACTCGACCCAAAATAGGAAGAAGCGCTCATCCAGTTCCTCCGTGAGAACTGGGACATTTTTGCATGGAAGCCCGCTGACATGCCAGGTGTTCCCAGGGGACTGGCTGAGCATCGCCTAAGAGTCGACT
This sequence comes from Triticum dicoccoides, assembly GCF_002162155.2. Taxonomy (NCBI): domain Eukaryota; kingdom Viridiplantae; phylum Streptophyta; class Magnoliopsida; order Poales; family Poaceae; genus Triticum; species Triticum dicoccoides. The sequence continues at coordinate 641 of NW_021280661.1, forward strand.
CGTCTGCAAAACCAGTCAAAGAGCATCTTCGGCGGTCCGCCGTCCAGAAGAGAAAGGCCATCGGTGAAGAAGTGGCTCGACTGTTGGTGGCAGGATTTATCCGAGAGATATACCACTCCGAGTGGCTCGCTAATGTCGTCATGGTTCCTAAGAAGGACAAGTCGCTCCGAATGTGCATTGATTTCAAGCACATCAACCGGGCCTGCCCGAAAGATCACTTTCCTCTCCCTCGCATAGATCAAATTGTTGACTCGACCGCGGGATGCGAGAGATTGTCTTTTTTAGATGCTTACTCCGGGTACCACCAGATCCGTCTGTACGGGCCCGATGAGGTAAAAACAGCTTTCATCACTCCATTCGGGTGCTTCTGCTATATCACCATGCCATTCGGCCTCAAGAATGCCGGAGCCACATTTATGCGAATGATTCAGAAGTGTCTACTCACCCAAATCAGTCGGAATGTGGAAGCTTATATGGATGATATTGTTGTCAAGTCACGAAAAGGTTCCGACCTGCTCG
>NW_021280662.1:0-813 GCF_002162155.2 Triticum dicoccoides
CATCTCATCGAAAGACGGGACACCTCCGCCTCTATCAAGTGGTATCAGATTTCCAGGTTGCTCGGTGAGATTTTACAGTTTTTCGTAGTTTAGATCGAGTCTGTTCTTCATACCTATAGTCCACGAAAAAGCCACAAAAAAAATTAGGGTTAGTTCATCATATCCGAACCAATCTGAGCCTTTGCATAATCTTTTTAGGGTTTTGCTTTGTTGAATTTGCGGTTGCATCGTCGTGTCTAGTTGCTGGTCTTAGAGTCTAGTCTTTTAGAGTTTCGAGTTCTGGTCATAAGTTGTCACGCCGCCGCCGCACCATCATCATCGCCCCTGCCATCTACCACCACCGCTTATCCGCCACCGCTCCGAATCCGTTTCCATATACCACCACCAATCCGTGTCCATATACCACCACCGATCCATATCCATATACTACCACCACTACCACCACCGCTGCCATATACCACCACCATATATCCACCACCAATCCGAGTTCCTTGCTTATTAGGGTTGTTTTCGAGATCCATCTAGTTTCCGATTCGTGTTTCCTTGCCGGAGTAGGTTTCGGAAAAAAAAACAAAACAAAACAAAAACAAAAAAAAGAGTCGGGTAGCCACGCTCCGTTTAGGCCCAAAATTTTTCGAAAACGCATTTTTCGAAAAAATTTCTGGCTATCCTATTTTTAGGTGTTTCTGAGTGTTTTGAGACAGGTGCCATTATAGAAAGTTTTTTTTGACCCGTTTCCAGTTTTTGGGTCCGGGCAGTCAAAAAAAAAAAATTGGTCGAAAAAATTTTCGTGCCTATCCTGTCAGTTTGAGC
>NW_021280663.1:0-2158 GCF_002162155.2 Triticum dicoccoides
GTGATGGGGTACGCGACGGGGTACCCTCACCTCACATCCTCGGTCGCTCGGGGACGTGATGGGGTACGCGACGGGGTACCCTCACCTAACATCCTCGGTCGCTCTGGGACGTGATGGGGTACGCGACGGGGTACCCTCACCTCACATATGGAAGGAGGTTCGCTGGTCTCTCAAGATGCCACTGTTGGCCGTCAGCTGCCCCTTGGCTCACCATTTTTTCATGGCCACCAATGTAAACATAAGTGTGTATGTGATAGCCAACTTATTTTGTTCCAAAATTAACAAATGATGAACAATTGCAAGAACGTGAACAATGAAACTTTCAAGTCACTCCGTATGTTATTCTCATTGGCTGTGTCCAAACTCGGTGCTCTAGCCCTTAGAGTGTTAGTCTATACACCTGAAAATAATATACCACTCTTAAAACCAGACAGCTAAATTAAGCTATTGATTCTACCATGGATTTGCAAAGTTAAAAATATCACCAAGGAATGCTGGAGAACGATTAGGGTAGTAACAAAAATTGATGACACTTCATTGGTGGTGCCATTTTGTACCTTCAAGTATGGGTAGGGATGCAGTGGCTCATTTATGTTTTTCAGTCATCCGGCCCCAGCCCATTGAACACCTATCAGGGACAGTTTGAGGTGGGTGGGTGGCATCTTAATTAGATGGTCTGCATTCAGAGATATCCATGTGATTTTACTAAACAATTTTATGGTTTCTTTGATTCACATGATTGGAGTGTCCTGTCCTCTTGAATTTTGTAAAAAAATTTACAGAAATTTAGATGGAAGAGTGCTTGATAGCACATGAAAACAAGAGAATTCTACTAAAATCTTTGACTGGATGAAATTTTTCCTTCAAAATGAAGTACAAACTAATCGTATGAAAATAAATCCCAAGCGCGCTCCTCCTCCCCCGCCCGCCTCGCCACGCCACGCCTCGTCACGACGCGCCGCGGGTTGCGGGAATAAGCCAAGCCGATGTCTAAATTTTTGCCACGCACTACGGGTATACGAAAGGTCACTCGGGAGATGGAAAGCTTTTGCTGTAGTGGAGATTATATGCGAACGCTGCACCCTTCGGCTGCTGTCTGTTCGTTTCATCTCCCTCGGTCCCTTCAGCTCCGCGCCTATAAAAGGGAGGTCGCTCCTCTCAGCAAGACGCACCAGAACTACTTCTTCCTCTCGCCACCGGTTCCTGAGCACTGCGCTGCTGCTACGATCTTCTCCATCCCGGCTTGCGGCGTGCACCGCAGGTCGGGATAGTAGGCCTCCGAAACCGCACTCTTTGAGTATTGTACGGGAGAAGGGTGATAAGGTTTTTTGGGGAGCGCTCTGCGCGACTACTGACTTCTTCATCACGGAAGCCCCGGACTCCAACGACTACTTCCCCGACGACGACTTCTTCCCCGACCTCCTCGACGACATGGCTGGCGAGGACATCGACCCCAAGTCCAGCGCTCCTGCTGCTACTGCCTCGTACGTGTTCGTCCCCTTTCTATTAGAGGTTCTGCTACAATTCCTTGTTCTAGTGTTTGCCCTGGATATGTTAGACTCTATTTCATATATGCTCCTTGCTATACTGTCCGCTCAAGATATGTTTAGTTACGGTTCATATATGAAGATGTTGTTTACCTTCCCTTTGTCAAATCGCATGGCCTGTTTTATCACTGCTACACTACTCATGCTTTATCTAGTATTTCTGTTAATAAAATCACTCGGTAAATTGCTCATATTTCCAACAGTCCAAAAACCTTATTATAGGCAATTTACCCCAAGTGGTTTTGCTGCTTCCATGAGACCTCCTATGTTTGAGGGTATCCACTATAAGAGGTGGCGCGTGAGAGCAGTCTTATGGTTTCAAACCATGAGTTGCTATGACACCACTCTTGGCAAACCTGAAGGACAGCAAGATGCCCAACAGGCACAAGCTTTTCAGAAAATGGATACCTTGTTTAAGGCTGCGCTCTTGAGTGTTCTTGGAGAGAACATAGTTGATGCTTATGCGTCAATTGATAATGGAAAAGATATGTGGGACGCACTCGAGGCCATGTTTGGGGTCTCGGATGCCGGCACTGAGTTGTACATCATGGAGCAATTCTATGATTACAGGATGACTGAAGAGCGCTCCGTGGTTGAGCAGGCTCATGAGA
>NW_021280664.1:0-574 GCF_002162155.2 Triticum dicoccoides
GGGCGACGGCAGGCGGCGTCGAGGGCGAGGGCGACGGCGGGCGGCGTCGAGGGCGAGGGCGACGGCGGCAGGCCTTCGGCGCGGCAGAGAAGACGAGAAATGCCCGCGACGGGTCGGGCCCTTGTATTTATAGCCCCCCCCCCTTTAGTCGCGGTTGGGGAGGCGACCCGCGACTAAAGGGCAACCTTTAGTCGCGGTTGGGGAGGACCTTTAGTCGCGGTTGGGGAGGCGACCCGCGACTAAAGGGCTTTTTTGGCGGGTTTTTCGTTCCCGCGCGCAACGACCTTTAGTCGCGGTTGGGCAGGCCAACCGCGACTAAAGGTATTTTTAAAATACTTTTTCTTTTTAAAAATCTTAAAAATACAAATAATATATCTAAAAATTCAGAAAAATAAAACTAATTCAATTCAATATGTTAAAAACACAAATATTATATCAAAAAATTCAGAAAAATAAAATTAATTCAATTCAAAATTCTAAAAATACAAATAATATATCAAAAAATTAAGAAAAATAAAACTGATTCAATTCAAAATGTTAAAAATACAAATAATATATCAAAAAATTCATAAAA
>NW_021280665.1:0-1181 GCF_002162155.2 Triticum dicoccoides
AATTTCATATCTTTTCATGTGATAAAAGACCAAGTAGTACATTTTTTTGCAAGAAAAGCCCTCGAGCTCATTTATCCATTCCCAGTGAAGGTACATCGTTTATAAGAGCATTCAAAAGGAAGCTAGCGGGTTCATCGACCATACAATGTTTGGAAAAGACCAAGTAGTATCTCTAATAAAAGTGAGACATGCAATATTTTTGAACGAGAACGACATGTCATGGCAACAAAAATAGTTTGGATGCAAATGACATCTAATGTGATGGCAAAGAAAATAGTTTTGATTAGAAGGACATCTGAAGTGATGGCAAAAGGACATCTAATATGGGGGGATTCTGCTCCCGAAATTTCATATCTTTTCATGTGATAAAAGACCAAGTAGTACATTTTTTTGCAAGAAAAGCCCTCGAGCTCATTTATCCATTCCCAGTGAAGGTACATCGTTTATAAGAGCATTCAAAAGGAAGCTAGCGGGTTCATCGACCATACAATGTTTGGAAAAGACCAAGTAGTATCTCTAATAAAAGTGAGACATGCAATATTTTTGAACGAGAACGACATGTCATGGCAACAAAAATAGTTTGGATGCAAATGACATCTAATGTGATGGCAAAGAAAAGCCCTCGAGCTCATTTATCCATTCCCAGTGAAGGTACATCGTTTATAAGAGCATTCAAAAGGAAGCTAGCGGGTTCATCGACCATACAATGTTTGTAAAAGATCAAGTAGTATCTCTTATAAAAGTGAGACATGCAATATTTTTGAACGAGAACGACATGTCATGGCAACAAAAATAGTTTGGATGCAAATGACATCTAATGTGATGGCAAAGAAAATAGTTTTGATTAAAAGGACATCTGAAGTGATGGCAAAAGGACATCTAATGTGGGGGGATTCTGCTCCCGGAATTTCATATCTTTTCATGTGATAAAAGACCAAGTAGTACATTTTTTTGCAAGAAAAGCCCTCGAGCTCATTTATCCATTCCCAGTGAAGGTACATCGTTTATAAGAGCATTCAAAAGGAAGCTAGCGGGTTCATCGACCATACAATGTTTGGAAAAGACCAAGTAGTATCTCTAATAAAAGTGAGACATGCAATATTTTTGAACGAGAACGACATGTCATGGCAACAAAAATAGTTTGGATGCAAATGACATCTAATGTGATGGCAAAGAAAATA
>NW_021280666.1:0-1241 GCF_002162155.2 Triticum dicoccoides
CTCAATATGTTGCGGATACACGCAATCATCATTGATCCTTATAAATTACCTTTCCGGCTGAGCTTCCATTCTTTTAACTGGAATTGGTTCTCGACCAATCCAATTGTCGTTGATCGTACCCTAAGGCTATTCAACTTATCCATCCCTAATCAGAGCATTGCTTCTGATCCCTTGATTTGAAAATCATAATTCCTTTGCATTTGACAATTGAGTTAGTCAGTTGTTACTATAATCTGATCTCCTTGCATTCTTCTTCCTCTAGTTGAGTACCGATACTCGTATCAGATCCTTTGTGGACCATCAAGTCCTTTGTTGGATTGTTATCCGACAGTGTCCTTCACATTTGATCACCTTGTGAGTTCTTCCCCTGATACATAATGCCTTTGTTAAATTGTATCCTCTGCTTGGCCAACCATGCTCTGTTTTCGGGCTTGTGTTATTTACTCTTGAAACTTGTGGTATATGTTTCTAAGAAGCCCCTATGGGTTGAACATATGCCTTCTCTAAACCGTGTGAACCCGAAAGTTTTCACGAGTCTTACTCTTCTGGTGCTTCACCAGATAAAATTTCAACACTGCAACTTCATCGAACGAGAGAAGTGAATGAAAGGTTGTGCATTGGAGAAGTGGGAGTCGACCTTGAACTTTGTGTTCATGCCCATGAAACCGATGTACATCTTCTCATCGAAGCTTCTTTTAAAATTAATTATTCCCTTGATATAAGTTCATCTTATATCTGGGGTATGGCCTTTTACAATCGTGGTTTCGACCATGTTCTCCTTTAAATACCATTTTCGATGCAAGTGTAAGCACTTGTCTTCTGTGGATCAATACCCCGGTACAACCTCTACTTTGATCTGTCGTCGAGTATTACCCCCTGGTATCTCGAGATTATCATGGAACTGCATAACTTTTTATGAGTTCTTCATCAAGTGCTACCTTCCCACTGATTCCAATTTTTCGCGGGCTCTGAGTTATTGAACACTCAAAGACACCGATAGCTGAACCGAGTCCGCTCTTCGGTTCAACAACTCTTCAGTAAGCTTCTATAAGTACGAGTTTGTACCCGATCACGCCATTCCTAGCCTGTTTGGCTATATCATTGTCGTGACGATTCTAACTGTGTTACCTGGTCCTTATTCTTGGAGCACCAATTTTCGACGATGAACTAACCTTTTGTCGATCCTCATCGTCATATCATTTCGCCTTGAACAACAAGCTTGGTTTCGAGTTTGTGTCGTA
>NW_021280667.1:0-1033 GCF_002162155.2 Triticum dicoccoides
AACACATACATATGGCTCAAGCAACTCCTACACATGCTAGTGGGTTTCATCTAGTTACTGTGGCAATGACAGGTCATGCAGAGGAAATGGGTTCAACTACCGTAGCACACAGCAGTTTGAATCGCGTTGTCTTAATGCAGTATAAGAGAGCAGGAGCGAGAACATGGGATTGTATCGATATGATCAAATGGTTGGTTGCTTGCCTGATGGTTCGATGCACTGATACGGTTCTTCGTTAGGGTAATCACGGTATTCCTCGGAGGCAGAACCTGTCGCAAGGGACATCGATATACAACCATCACCAAACAATGTGCAACAATATGATGCATGCATGAAATATGGCAATATGAGTGTGTTGGGCTAATGCAACTAAAACCAGAAGGGTTTGAACAAATTTGAATCAAGGATTCAAATTTCAAATTCAAATATGGCCTTTTAAAGTGCTTTTCCTTGTTCTGCTTAAAACATCAATTTAACTTGTTTGATCATGCATGAAAATAGTACATATGGATAGATTGGATTTTTTTGATCATTTTTCATATATAATTTGTCTAATTTGGAATTACAGAATAAAAGTTATGAATTTTTGAAGTTTAAATAATATTCTGGAATTTCCTGATTTAAATTAAATCCAGAAATTATAGTTATTGCGCCAGCATGACGTCAGCATGACGTCAGTGGTCAACTGCGGCTGGCTGGAGTCAAACCTGACGTGTGGGGCCCACACGTCAGTGACAGGGGGGTTAAACAGGGTTAAATTAATTCTAATTACTAATTAGTGGCGCTGGGGCCCACTGGTCAGTGTCAGGGGTTAACTAACAGTGGTTAGCGCTAATCTAACCATCTGACCGACAGGGCCCACGCGTCAGTGACACTCGGGGGTCAAACCCCAGGTCGGACAAGTCAAACCCCACCGGCGACATGACGCCGGCGAGGCCCGAGACGGCGGCGAAAGTGCTTTTTGCCATTCCGGCAACCAAATGGACGGCGGGAGGCATCTACGTGTTGCTGAGGTTGAGCCGCGACTATTGGT
>NW_021280668.1:0-628 GCF_002162155.2 Triticum dicoccoides
CGAGGCCCGAGACGGCGGCGCGATGCGGAATCGCGCTACAGGGCACGGGCGAGGCCGTGCTTGGGCTCGTTGGAGAGCTCTTGCTCCCGCGCGTCGAACGGGGGTGGTGGCCGTGCCTGGGGTGGTCTGTACCGTCGACGGCGACGACCGTGGCGGCTGCCGGAGCTCGGTTGAGCTCGGGGTCGAGGCTACAACGGCTGCGGGGATGCGGGGTTGGCGCCTACGGCTTCTACGCGGTGCGGTGAGTGCGTGGGTGTGCTCGGTTGGGCGCTACGGTGACCGTGGCCACGACGGCGACATCGCCGGCGGCGTCGAGCTTCGGAGCTCAAGGGGGGCGGCAGCTGCAGAAGGCTAGGGACGACGGGGCAAGGGGGAATCGAATCAGTGGCTCACCGCGGAGCTGCAGGGATGGTTAGCGGGCTTGGGGACGACCGGTAGCTCCCGATTCGACGACGACGATCTCCGGTGGCCGAGGAGGGGAACGGCGACGTGGCGGCGATGCAGGGCTTCCGGAGACCCGTGGAGCGGTGGGGAGGAAGAGGGGGTCGAGGCGGAGCTCCTGAGCTAGTCGGGGGAGCGAGGGGTGGCCGGAGACGGCTGCTATGGCGAACGGCGGCGACGGTGGTGT
>NW_021280669.1:0-1763 GCF_002162155.2 Triticum dicoccoides
ATTCCTCATTGAAAGCTTTGTTAGGGGAACCAAAGATAGTATCATAAACATATAATTGGAACACAAACAACTCCCCTTTGACCTTCTTAGTAAAAAGAGTGGGGTCGATTAGCCCAACTTCAAAACCACGGTCTTGTAACAACTCGGTAAGGTGGTCATACCACGCACGTGAGGCTTGTTTAAGGCCATAGAGTGCCTTATCGAGTTGATACACATGATCAGGAAAGTAGGGATCCTCGAACCCGGGGGGTTGCTTGACATAAACCAATTCATTAATAGGACCATTAAGAAAAGCACTCTTCACATCCATTTGTTGTAACTTAAAGTTATCATGAGAAGCATATGCAATCAACATGTGAATGGATTCAAGACGAGCAACGGGAGCAAAGGTTTCACCGTAGTCGATACCCTCAACTTGGGATTAGCCTTGTGCTACCAAACGAGCCTTGTTGCAAATGATAATCCCATGGGCATCTTGCTTGTTCTTAAATATCCACTTGGTTCCAATGACATTGTGGTTCCCCATCGGTCTTGGCACCAATCTCCACACTTTGTTGCGCTCGAAGTTGTTGAGTTCTTCATGCATGGCATTGAGCCAATCCGGATCTTAGAGCGCCTCATAGACCTTGTAGGGTTCGACACAGGAGACAAACGCGTGATGTTCACAATAGTTTGCTAATTGTCTACGTGTGCTTACCCCCTTTCTTAAGCTTCCAAGCACATTTGTCATGAGATGATCCTTGGTGGAGAGCTTGGAAGCAACCTTGGCTGCACGACGCTCCAATTTCTCTTCGGGGGTGAGACGAGGAGTGGTCACTTGATCATCTTGAGCGTCGTCTTGAGCTTGTTCTCATTCTTGAACTTGCTTGGAGTAGAGAACTTGGCCTTGGGCATCACTTGGTGTGTCAACACCGTCTTGAGCATGATCTTGCCCTTGGTCTTGTTCTTGAGGATGAGGGCCTTCAAGTTGTTCTTCGGAAGCGTGTGGGCCTTGGGTTGGTGATGGCTCCACTTGAATGGAGCATTGTCCTTCTCCTTCGGCCACAAGGGGTCCCTCAATGGGTAGGATAAAACCAACACCCATTCTTCTTATGGCTTGTGGAGGAATTTCATCACCTACATCACAAGTGCCACTTTGCTCCACTTGGGAGCTTTTATTCTCATCAAACTCCACGTTACACGTCTCCTCAATAAGTCCCGTGGATTTATTGTGTCAGGACCCCGGCTCAATGCCACATTGATCTAGCATGTAACACCTCATATCACTTTGCGGCCTCATGCACGGTATTCCCACGGGTGTCGCCTTACCTTTGCCCGGGACCGTTTGCGCCTTTTGGCACACGTATATGACAGTGTCGCTAGCATCCATATGATAAGGAGACCGGGCTGACATGGCTAGTCGTAAACCCAAAGTGGCACAAACTTACAGGGACAGGCATCCATGACCCAGCATCGAACGTGTCGGTCATCAGCAAGTGAACCCAGGCTGTAGCACTGGGCTAGCAGGACTCCGGTGAACCGGGCTGTAGCGGGCTAACAGGACTCCGGTATTCATCGCGTGACATTTCCCCGAAGGGACAGACACAGGAACGAAGAAGGACACATGCCGGCCAGCCTAAGTGTTCCGGAGCAGTAGCAAGCTACCATGGCTCAGTGGAAACACTAGGAGACATTTCCCGGTAAGAGAGGCTACTAAAGATAAACAACTAGATGGTCAGATCCCACACATACCAAGCATTTCAATAACATACACACAATATGCT
>NW_021280670.1:0-1922 GCF_002162155.2 Triticum dicoccoides
AATGGATTTCTTAAATAAGAGTTGTATATGATGCAACCAGAAGGTTTTGTCGATCCTAAAAGGTGCTAACAAAATGTGCAAGCTCCAGCGATCCATCTATGGACTGGTGCAAGCATCTCGGAGTTGGAATATACGCTTTGATAAGTTGATCAAAGCATATAGTTTTATACAGACTTGCGGTGAAGCCTGTATTTACAAGAAAGTGAGTGGGAGCACTACAGCATTTCTGATAAATATATGTGAATGACATATTGTTGATCAGAAATAATGTAGAATTTTCTGGAAAGCATAAAGGAGTATTTGAAAGGAGTTTTTTCAAAGAAAGACCTCGGTGAAGCTGCTTACATGAGCATCAAGATCTATAGAGATAGATCACGCTTGTTAAGTTTTTTCAATGAGTACATACCTTGACAAGATTTTGAATTAGTTCAAAATGGAACAGTTAAATAAAGAGTTCTTGCCTATGTTACAAGGTGTGAAATTGAGTAAGACTCAAAGCCCGACCACGGCAAAAGATAGAAAGAGAATGAAAGTCATTCCCTATGCCTCAGCCATAGGTTCTATAAAGTATGTCTGTATACCAGATCTATTGTATACCCTACACTGAGTTTGGCAAGGGAGTACAATAGTGATCTAGGAGTAGATCACTGGACATCGGTCAAAATTATCCTTAGTGGAATAAGGATATGTTTCTCGATTATGGAGGTGACAAAAGGTTTGTCGTAAAGGGTTACGTCGATGCAAGTTTTGATAGTGATCCAGATGACTCTAAGTCTCAATCTGGATACATATTGAAAGTGGGAGCAATTAGCTAGGGTAGCTCCATGCAGAGCATTGTTGACATAGAAATTTGCAAAATACATACTGATCTGAATTTGGCAGACCTGTTGACTAAACTTCTCTCACAAGCAAACATGATCACTCCTTGGGTATTAATCACATAGCGATGTGAACTAGATTATTGACTCTAGTAAACCTTTTGGGTGTTAGTCACATGGAGATGTGAACTAATCACATAAAGATGTGAACTATTGGTGTTAAATCACATGACGATGTGGACTAGATTATTGACTCTAGTGCAAGTGGGAGGCTGAAGGAAATATGCCCTAGATGCAATAATAAAGTTGTTATTTATATTTCCTTATATCATGATAAATGTTTATTATTCATGCTAGAATTGTATTAACAGGAAACTTAGTACATGTGTGAATATATAGACAAACTAAGTGTCACTAGTGTGCCTCTACTAGACTAGCTCGTTGGATCAAAGATGGTTAAGTTTCCTAGCCATAGACATCAGTTGTCATTTGATTAATGGGATCACATCATTAGAGAATGATGTGATTGACTTGACCCATTCCGTCAGCTTAGCATTTGATCGTTTAGTATATTGCTATTGCTTTCTTCATGACTTATACATGTTACTATGACTATGAGATTGTGCAACTCCCGAATACCAGAGGAACACTTTGTGTAATACCAAATGTCACAACGTAACTGGGTGATTATAAAGGTGCTCTACAGGTGTCTCCGATGGTACTTGTTGAGTTGGCATAGATCAAGATTAGGATTTGTCACTCGATTGTCGGAGAGGTATCTTTGGGCCCTCTCGGTAATACACATCTCTATAAGCCTTGCAAGCAATGCAACTAATGAGTTAGTTGCGGGATGATGTATTATGGAACAAGTAAAGAGACTTGCCGGTAATGAGATTGAACTAGGTATTGAGATACTGACGATCCAATCTCGGTCATGTAACATACCGATGACAAAGGGAACAACGTATGTTGTTATGCGGTTTGACCGATAAAGATCTTCATAGAATATGTAGGAGCCAATATGAGCATCCAGGTTCCTCTATTGGTTATTGACCGGAAACGTGTCTCGGTCATGTCTACATAGTTCTCAAACCCATAGGGTCC
>NW_021280671.1:0-1055 GCF_002162155.2 Triticum dicoccoides
CGTGTCAGAATCGACAAAAACCACGAGTGTTTATGACCGACACGTAAACACACCCCGGGGTTTGTTAATCAAGGAAATCACTCCGGGACCCCAAAACAGTGAGTAATAGTCCATGAAACGGGCCAGAAACGGCCAAAACTGCGAGTGCCACAAAACAAGCCAGAATCGGCCAAAACTGCGAGTGCCACAAAACAAGCCAGAATCGGCCGAAACTGCGAGTGTTGATGATCGACACGTAAACTCACCCCGGGGTTTGTTAATTGTGCAAGTCACACCGGGACCCCAAAACAGTGAGTAATAGTCCACGAAACGGGCCAGAATCGTCCAAAACTGTGAGTGTTCATGACCGACACCTAAACGCATTTTGGGGTTCAACAACTATGGAAATCATTTCGGGACCCCTAAATGTTGAGTAATAGTCCACGAATCGCGTCAGAATTGGCCAAAACTGTGAGTATTGAGGACACACACGCAAACGCACCCCGGGAATTGTCAATCATGGAAATCGCTCTGGGACGCCAAAACGGTGAGTAATAGTGCACGAAGCGGACCAGAGTCGACCAAAATTGTGTGTTGATGACCGACATGTAAACGCACCACGGAGTTCGTCAATCGTGGAAATCACTACGGGACCCCCAAAACTAAGTAATAGTGCAAGAAACGGGCCAAAATCGGCCCAAACTGCGATTGTTGATGATCGACACATAAGCGCACCATGGGGTTAAAGAACCATGGACATCGCTTTGGGGCCCCAAAACGGTGAGTAATAGTTCATGAAACGGGCCAGAATCGGCCCAAAATGCGAGTGTTGCTAACCGACACATAAACGCACCCCGGTGTTCGTCAATCATGGAAAGCACACCGGGACGCCAAAACGGAGTAATAGTCGAAGAAACAGGCCAGAATCGGCAAAAACTATGAATGTTGATGACAGACAGTAACTGCACCTTGGAGTTCAACAACCATGGAAATCGCTCTGGGACCCCAAAGCGGTGAGTAATAGTGCACGAAACGGACCAGAATCGGCCAAAATTGTGAGTGTTGATAACCGGCAC
>NW_021280672.1:0-1146 GCF_002162155.2 Triticum dicoccoides
ATCATCAACAATCGCAGTTTGGGCCGATTTTGGCCCGTTTCTTGCACTATTAGTTAGTTTTGGGGGTCCCGTAGTGATTTCCACGATTGACGAACTCCGTGGTGCGTTTACATGTCGGTCATCAACACACAATTTTGGTCGACTCTGGTCCGCTTCGTGCACTATTACTCACCGTTTTGGCGTCCCAGAGCGATTTCCATGATTGACAATTCCCGGGGTGCGTTTGCGTGTGTGTCCTCAATACTCACAGTTTTGGCCAATTCTGACGCGATTCGTGGACTATTACTCAACATTTAGGGGTCCCGAAGTGATTTCCATAGTTGTTGAACCCCAAAATGCGTTTAGGTGTCGGTCATGAACACTCACAGTTTTGGACGATTCTGGCCCGTTTCGTGGACTATTACTCACTGTTTTGGGGTCCCGGTGTGACTTGCACAATTAACAAACCCCGGGGTGAGTTTACGTGTCGATCATCAACACTCGCAGTTTCGGCCGATTCTGGCTTGTTTTGTGGCACTCGCAGTTTTGGCCGATTCTGGCTTGTTTTGTGGCACTCGCAGTTTTGGCCGTTTCTGGCCCGTTTCATGGACTATTACTCACTGTTTTGGGGTCCCGGAGTGATTTCCTTGATTAACAAACCCCGGGGTGTGTTTACGTGTCGGTCATAAACACTCGTGGTTTTTGTCGATTCTGACACGTTTTGTGGACTATTACTCACCGTTTTGGGGTACCGAAGCGATTTCCATAGTTGTTGAACCCGAAGGTGCGCTTACATGTAGGTCATCAACAATCGCAGTTTGGGCCGATTTTGGCCCATTTCTTGGACTATTACTTAGTTTCGGGGGTCCCGGAGTGATTTCCATGATTTACGAACCCCGTGGTGCGTTTACGTGCCGGCTATCAACACTCACAATTTTGGCCGATTCTGGTCCGTTTCGTGCACTATTACTCACCGCTTTGGGGTCCCAGAGCGATTTCCATGGTTGTTGAACTCCAAGGTGCAGTTACTGTCTGTCATCAACATTCATAGTTTTTGCCGATTCTGGCCTGTTTCTTCGACTATTACTCCGTTTTGGCGTCCCGGTGTGCTTTCCATGATTGACGAACACCGGGGTGCGTTTATGTGTCGGTTAGCAACACTCGCAT
>NW_021280673.1:0-946 GCF_002162155.2 Triticum dicoccoides
CTCTCTCTCTCTCTAAGTAAAAGCTGCAAATTCTTTGCTTCATACATTGATACACATCACATCCATGCATCACCAGATTCTTTGCTTGGTGGGTTTAAAGATACACAGGGGTGTAAAGGTAAAGATAAATCTGGTTGTTGTCTGCCATCATGTTAGTCGAGCAACTTTTGTACGCCATTAATATTACCTTGAGGAACACACAGTGTGTCTTGGGCACCAACACTGCCTCTAAGCCATAGTTCTAACAGTTTTTATTTTCATATAGTACTTGTAAAGCAAATGAGGTAAAAAAATATAATTAAAGCAGTTCGAGCTGGTGCAGTGACGTGGACCCACATGTCAGCTGCTGTGTGGAGGCCGCCTCATTCCATTGCCACGCACTACCGGAAACTGGCCCTACCCCGACGGCCAAATCAATGCCGATGGCTGCCGTCGGCCTACTTTGCGCTATGCCGACAGCCACGTCTTGGCCGTCGGCGTACCTCGGCCGTCGGGCTACCACGAGCTAAGCCGACGGCACCCGTCGGCATACATATGTCGTCGGCCCAGCTGCGAACATGGCGACAGCAGCCGTCGGCATAACCAGGCCGTCGGCATACCCGTGGGCCCGGCGACCCCGCCCGTGATCGGCGGTTAACGTCGTCAAATCTATGCCGACGGCCTGGACGGCCGGCCGTCGGCATATATCATCATGCCACGTCACAGATCCGCGGCGCACCGTCCATGAGCTAAGCCGACGGCTGCCGTCGGCATACATGCCACGTCAGCGATCCGTGGCACGCCGCCCGCCGCCTAAAACCTGGCCGTCTCTATGCCGACGGCAGCATAGGTAGACTTTTTTTTTCATATGTATTTTTTTAAGCTTTTTTATGTATTATTATATAAACTAACATGTAGCATGTTAAATATAAACATACATATGAATATATATGTAGTTTGTATTTTT
>NW_021280674.1:0-1251 GCF_002162155.2 Triticum dicoccoides
GTTAGCCTAGCACTTGATCATTTAGTATGTTGCTATTGCTTTCTTCATGACTTATACATGTTCCTGTAACTATGAGATTATGCAACTCCCGTTTACCAGAGGAACACTTTGGGTGCTACCAAACGTCACAACGTAACTGGGTGATTATAAAGGAGTACTACAGGTGTCTCCAAAGGTACATGTTGGGTTGGCGTATTTCGAGATTAGGTTTTGTCACTCCGATTGTCGGAGAGGTATCTCTGGGCCCTCTCAGTAATGCACATCACTATAAGCCTTGCAAGCAATGTGACTAATGAGTTAGTTGCGAAATGATGCATTATGTAACGAGAAAAGAGACTTGCCGGTAACGAGATTGAACTAGGTATTGGATACCGACGATCGAATCTCGGGCAAGTAACATACCGATGACAAAGGGAACAACGTATGTTGTTATGCGGTTTGACCGATAAAGATCTTCGTAGAATATGTAGGAGCCAATATGGGCATCCAGGTTCCGCTATTGGTTATTGACCAAGAATAGTTTTAGGTCATGTCTACATAGTTCTCGAACCCGTAGGGTCCGCACGCTTAAGGTTTCGATGACAGTTATATTATGAGTTTATGAGTTTTGATGTACCGAAGGAGTTCGGAGTCCCGGATGAGATCGGGGACATGACGAGGAGTCTCGAAATGGTCGAGACGTAAAGATTGATATATTGGACGACTATATTCGGAGTTCGGAAAAGTTCCGAGTGATTCGGGTATTTTTCGAAGTACCGGAGAGTTACGGGAATTCGCCGGGGAGTATATGGGCCTTATTGGGCCATACGGGAATAGAGGAGAGAGGCCGAAAGGAAGGAGGCGCGCAGCCCCCCTCTGCTCCGAATTGGACAAGGGGTGCGGCCCCCTTTCCTTCCTCCTCTCCCCCTCTTTCCCCTTCTCCTACTCCAACAAGGGAGGTGGAATCCTACTAGGACTAGGGAGTCCTAGTAGGACTCCACACTTGGCGCGCCCCCTCCTAGGGCCGGCCTCCTTCCCCCTTGCTCCTTTATATACGGGGGCAGGGGGGCACCCCATGACACACAAGTTGATCTACGGATTGTTCCTTAGCCGTGTGCGGTGCCCCCCTCCACCATATTCCACCTTGGTCATATCGTCGCGGAGTTTAGGCGAAGCCCTGCGCCGGTAGAGCATCATCATCGTCACCACGCCGTCGTGCTGACGTAACTCATCCCCGACGCTTTGCTGGATCGGAGCCCGGGGATCATCATC
>NW_021280675.1:0-968 GCF_002162155.2 Triticum dicoccoides
AACCCAAAGCGGATAAAATACATCTTCATAGGACACCCAAAACAGTTGGGTATACCTCCTAATTCAGATCTGAAAGCAATATGAATTGTTTCTAGAATCGGGTCCTTTCTCGAGGAAAGGTTTCTCTCGAAAGAGTTGAGTGGGAGGATGGTGGAGACTTGATGAGGTTATTGAACCGTCTCTTCAACTAGTGTGTGGCAGGGCACAGGAAGTTGTTCCTGTGGCACCTACACCAATTGAAGTGGAAGCTTATGATATTGATCATGAAACTTCGGATCAAGTCACTACCAAACCTCGTGGGATGACAAGGATGCGTACTACTTCAGAGTGGTACGTAATCCTGTCTTGGAAGTCATGTTGCTGGACAACAATGAACCTACGAGCTATGGAGAAGCGATGGTGGGCCCGAATTCCGATAAATGGCTCGAGGCCATAAAATCCGAGAACGGATCCATGGACTTTGGTGGACTTGCCCGATGATCGGCAAGCCATTAAGATAAATGGATCTTTAAGAAGAAGGCGGACGTGGATGGTAATGTCACCGTCCATGAAGCTCGACTTGTGGCGAAAAGTTTTTCACAAGTTCAAGGAGTTGACTACGATGAGATTTTCTCATCCGTAGCGATGCTTAAAGTCCGTCGGATTCATGTTAGCATTAGCTGTATTTATGAAATCTGGCAGATGGATATCAAAACGAGTTTCCTTACCAGTTTTCGTGAGGAAAGGTTGTATGTAATACAATCAGAAAGTTTTTGTCGATCCTAAGGATGCTAAAAGGTATGCTAGCTCCAGCGATCCTTCTAAGGACTGGAGTGAGCATCTCGGAGTTGGAATGTATGCTTTGATGATGATCAAAGATTTTGGGTTTGTACAAAGTTTATGAGAAACTTGTATTTCCAAAGAAGTGAGTGGGAGCACTATAGAATTTCTGATGAATACATGTTGATCAGAAATGATGTAGAATTTCT
>NW_021280676.1:0-1456 GCF_002162155.2 Triticum dicoccoides
TTGCATCTTTGAATTGATTATTGCTAATCTTTTGCTACCATATATAGCCAACCCAGCTCCACATATTTCTACACCGTGTATACGTACGCTCCCCTGGCAATCGCTTTACTCAATATTCGGAGTTACTTGACACCGCTGGTTGCCGATCACCGCCTGCTGCATGGTAAGAACTTGTAAGACATTGATATTTGCTTTACTGTGAGCGTTTTACCACCACATCCTAGTAGTTATAGGAACATTATTTTTGGGTTTTGTTTCTTGTTCTACTAATCATGACAGGATCCAGAGTCAATTCATGGGCTTTGTCGATCGCGGGAGACGTGCCACCACCTTTGCAAATACCACAACCGTCACGAGAGGTGCACAAACATCCAAATGCACATGATCAGGTTAATGTATCTATACCACCATTTAATGGTCGTTTTAAACCTGCTTTATATATTGAATGGGAGTTTGACATAAAAAATATATTTGCTTCCCATAATTTCGATGAACATAAAAAGGTTAAGGTTGCGGTTGGTTCTTTCACTGGTTATGCTTTGGTTTGGTGGAGTGAATATTGTCGATTACACCCTGATTATATACCTACTACTTGGGATGATTTGAAACTTGCCATGCGACATACTTTCGTCCCTGCTTATTATACTCGTGACATGATTAAGAAGTTGCAACACTTAAAACAAGGTAGTGAAACTGTAACAAAATATTATGATGATTTACAAACTACCTTGTTGCATTCCTCTTTAGAAGAAAGTGAAGATGATTTTATGGATAGATTTTGGGGAGGATTAAACCGTGATATTCAAGAGATACTAATTCATGAAGAGTGTTATCCTATGGACCATTTGTTTCATCTTGCTTACAAAGCTGAACAGGAAATAAAACGACGTTTTGGCCACGAGGAGAACAAGCGCACGGTGCACATTCCAAGAGTTGATATGATTGTTCCTTCAACTACTAGGCATACTATGACAACCACATCCGTTGTTGTCAGGACTACATCACCTCCACCATGTGACACATCGCCCCCGAGAGTGGCTACATCATCTGAGTTGATCATAAGAGGTAATGACAAAGGTACTGATCTTCCGTCTCTACATGAGAATGATGAATGCCTTGTCAATTTGAATGCACCATCTGATGAGCTACCCACTACTTTGATCACACCACCTATTTTAGAGGACTACGTTGATAATTTGACTTTGCCATGTGATCAAACAACTGAAATACCAACAATTTTGAGTGCACCCATTGAATTAACTATTGATGCAAAAGAACCAATGTTTAATCATTTTGATATGACCTCTAATCTTGGTGATGATTCTGTGTTGAATGACTTATTGCATGTTTGCTTATTTAAGCATGTTGTAGCATGTAAATTTGATGCAAGTAAGGTTTATTCACCAATGTTGGGATGGTTTAATGATGAACATTGTCAATCTTTTGAAATGAATAA
>NW_021280677.1:0-982 GCF_002162155.2 Triticum dicoccoides
GTGAATCCTATTACAAAGAACATGATCTCATACATCACAATTCATCATTCATCACAACTTCTGGCCATATCACATCACTTGATCAATCGCTGCAAAAACAAGTTAGACGTCCTCTAATTGTTGTTGCATCTTTTACGTGGCTGCAATTGGGTTCTAGCAAGAACGTTTTCTTACCTACGAATAACCACAACGTGATTTTGTCAACTTCTATTTACCCTTCATAAGGGCCCTTTTCATCGAATCCGCTCCAACTAAAGTGGGAGAGACAGACACCCGCCAGCCACCTTATGCAACTAGTGCATGTTAGTCGGTGGAACCGGTCTCACGTAAGCGTACGTGTAAGGTTGGTCCGGGCCGCTTCATCCCACAATACCGCCGAAGCAAGAAAAGACTAGTAGAGGCAAGTAAGATGACAAGATCCACGCCCACAACAAAATTGTGTTCTACTCATGCAAAGAGAACTACGCATAGACCTAGCTCATGATGCCACTGTTGGGGAACGTTGCAGAAAATTAAAAATTTTCCTACGGTTTCACCAAGATCCATCTATGAGTTCATCTAAGCAACGAGTCAAGGGAGAGAGTTTGCATCTACATACCACTTGTAGATCACGAGCGGAAGCTTGCCAAGGAGATGGTGATGATGGAGTCGTACTCGAACGTGATTCAGATCACCGATGTCCTAGTGCTGAACGGACAGCACCTCCGCGTTCAACACACGTACGGGACGGGAGACGTCTCCTCCGTCTTGATCCAGCAAGGAGGAAGGAGAGGTTGAGGAAGGCAGCTCCAACGGCAGCACGACGGCGTGGTGCAGTTGACGCGGCAGTATTCCGATAGGGCTTCGCCAAGCACGTACGGAGGAGGAGATGTGTTGGGGAGGGGAGGGGCTGCGCCTTGAGTTATGGTATATTGCAGCCCTCCCCTCACCCCTCTATATATAGGGGAAAGGGCAAGGGGGGCCGGCCCTCTAGGGAAAACCC
>NW_021280678.1:0-1908 GCF_002162155.2 Triticum dicoccoides
CCCAGTATCATCATAGATGTGGTGGGCTCCTACTTTTATGACAAAAAATCATGACAGAAAATGGGCTTTTCGTCCTGGGTGGGCCGGAGACGCAGTTGCATGACATTCTTTGGGCTGTCCATGACGGAAAAAACCATGGTAGAAGCGAGGGCAAGGAAAATTTCGGGGAGTTCCCGGTTACGGTGGGTGGTCGGGGGCCGAGCGATGCGCATTTCTCTCATACACATATGCACGTGTGTGCGAGGCGTTGGTTGTAACTGAAACCGAGTGAGGCATTGGGCCCTAACTGAACCCGAGCGATTGCACTCCAGGCTATGCGTTGCTGAACCCGAGCGATCGAGCGATTCCTTCGCTACTGCTGCTAACTGAAGCCGATCGATGCTGCCTCTGGATGAATGGTGAGCGTTGCCGGGGGGGTTGGATGAATAGTAAGCGGTGGGGGTGGATGAACAGGACCCCGTGGTGTTGCCTCTGGATGAACAGGACCCCGATCGATCGAGCCATTTGGGGCTGGATGAACAGGACCCCGTGGAGGGCTGGATGAACAGGACTACCCCATGGAGGACTGGATGAACAGTAGACTGTGGAGGGGTGGATGAACAGTAGCCCGTGGAGGGGTGGTTGAACAGGAGCCTATGGAGAGGGGTGGTTGAACAGTAGCCGGTGGAGTAGCGCGCGGTGGAGGCTGGATGAACATGAGCCCGTGGATGAACAGTCGCCGGTGGAGGCTGGAGGAGCTCCACGGTGGATGAACAGTAGCCCGTGGAGGCTGGAGGAGGTCGACAGTGGAGATGAACAGTATCCCGTGGAGTCCCGTTTTGCGGTACGCCACACCCCTCCCGATGAACAGGACCCCCGTTTTGACCGTAGCGCTCCAGCACAAGCCTGTTTTGTCCGTTTTGTGGTATGCCACACCCCTCTCGATCAACAGGACCCTGTTTCGATCATAGGAGGTCCAACACAAGTCCGTTTCCTCCGTTTTGCGGTACGCTAGACCCCTCCAGATGAACAGGATCACATTTTGAACGTGGCTGGACGAACACAAGGCCGTTTCCTCCGTTGTGCGGTACGCCAGGCCTTGTTTCCATCGCCTATTCTGTTCAAGCCGGTTGGCTCCCACGCATTCCGTTGCCTCCCAATGAACCTGACGCATTCCGTTGCCTCCCGATGAACACGACGCATTCCGTTGCCTCCCCATGAACACGACAATGACGCAGTTTCTCCATTCTGACCCAGCCATGTACATGAGCCCTGGCCATATGTATGCGCGAGTAGGCGTTCGAGACCCCGCCCGTATGTACGTACACGGCCATATTTACTTTCTTGCACCCTGGCCGTTGTACCTACGTGTACATGCTACGTGCGCGCCTCTACTACGACACGTGTGCGCCTCTACTATGACACGTGCGAGCCTCTACATCGACCAGTATGTACATACATGTTCCTGACCAAAATGACAACGCTATGTACGCTTCGACCAGGTGGGTCCCGATTGTCAGGCACTTCCTTGCGTGCGAAGATGTAGCTGGTGGGTTCCAGCAGTTAGGGGGGCGAATCATTTTTTTTTGCCCGGACGCACTTCCTTGCGTGCGAAGATGTAGCTGGTGGGTCCCAGCAGTCAGGGGGAAATGTTTTTTCATGAAATATGGTGGCCCGTCCGGTGGGTCCCTGCTGTCAGGTGGAGGAATAATTATTTTGCGTGTAATAAGGAGGCACTTCCTTGCGGCCGCCGTGGACCCAGCTGTCAGCCTGTCCACGTACAGTACTCTTCTGATGGAAGTCGTTCCTTGACCATGTTGACCACGCCGCGCAGAGAGCACCAGGGCGGTGGACGACGGCGAGGCCTAGGAATGGGACGACGCGGAGCCGGGGAAGACGCGGCAGTGGAAGCCCGCACGGAGAGGAGTA
>NW_021280679.1:0-1217 GCF_002162155.2 Triticum dicoccoides
CTGAAGGACTAGTAATTCATACTGATGCATGCAAGGGTCTTGAGACAGCTGTAGATGAAATTTACCCTGGGGTAGAGCACAGAGAGTGCATGAGACATCTGGCTCAGAATTTTTCTAAGAAATTCAGGGGGAAGTTCTATGACCAGCATTTGTGGCCTTGTTCATTGACTTATAGCATTAAGAAGCACAACTATCACCTGAGACAGTTGTGCACAAAACCCAAGGTGCAGGCTTATCTGGAAGAGCACCACACAAAAATCTGGGCCAGGGCACAATTCAATGATATCTGCAAGGTTGACTATGTCAATAACAACCTTGCAGAATCATTCAATTCCAAAATTAAAAAGTTCAAGGGTCTCCACATTGTGGACTTGTTGGATAAGATCAGGCAGTACTTAATGCAAAAATTTGGCCTTAGGAATAGCATAGAACTACAAAAATTCAATGGGCATATCATAATTCCTAGAGTTATGAAGATTTTGATGGCAAAATCCAAAGGCTTGGACATGACTTTAGTTAGGAGAAGTCCAACTGAAGCAGAGGTGACTGCCATAGACAAGGAGAAGAGGGAGTGGAGATACCCTGTGGATGTAGAGAAAAGAACATGCAGTTGCAGAAAGTGGCAAGTTGCAGGCCAGCCATGCATACATGGTCTATTCTTCATAACATCATTAAGAGGGGAAGCTAAAGAAATAGACCAGTATGTGCACAAGTACTTCTCAGTTGAAATGTTTAAAAAAACATATGCTGAGAACCTGCCTGCACTTGAAGGAAAACAGCAGTGGGATATTGTAGACCCTGGTTTCAAACTAAGTCCACCTGTACAGAACAAAGCTGCACCTGGCAGGCCAAGGAAGACAAGAATTAAGCCAGCAAGTGAAGGAAAAGGACTTGGTCCTAGGAAGAGAAAATGCAAGAGGTGTGGTGGCTTGGGTCACTTACTGAAAACCTGCAAAAAAGCCATTGATCCAGCATTTGGTGAAGAAGATGCACACTGGGGAGCTGACAATGCTGAAGAAGACCCTCCTAACCAAAATGCAGACCTACATGATAAACAACAAGAAGAAGAGGAGGCATACAGTGAAGATGAAGCTCCAGTGCAGCCTGCAGGTGAAGATGAAGCTCCAGTGCAGCCTGCAGGTGCAGATGATGCTCCAGTGCAGCCTGCAGGTGCACAGGATGCTCCAGTAGAGCCCCACAGTGAAACAAATGAGACA
>NW_021280680.1:0-1242 GCF_002162155.2 Triticum dicoccoides
GTTAATCCTATTCTGATGCATAGCCTGTCATTGCTGCTACAGTCATTGATACCTTACCCGCAATCCTAAATGCTTAGTATAGGATGCTAGTGTTCCATCAGTGGCCCTACACTCTTGTCCGTCTGCCATGCTATACTACTGGGCTGTGATCACTTCGGGAGGTGATCACGGGCGTATACTATATACTTTACACAGTTACATTACCTGTGATACTGTTCGGAGATGGGGGCTGAAGGGGCAGGTGGCTCCATCCCGGTAGAGGTGGGCCTGGGTTCCCGACGGCCCCCGACTATTACTTTGTGGCGGAGCGGCAGGGCAGGTTGAGACCACCTAGGAGACAGGTGGGCCTGGCCCTGTTTGGCGTTCGCGGATACTTAACACGCTTAACGAGATCTTGGTATTTGATCTGAGTCGGCTACGAGCCTATACGCACTAACCATCTACGCGGGAGTAGTTATGGGTATCCCAGCGTCGTGGTATCAGCCGAAGCCTTCCTGATGTCAGCGACTGAGTGGCGCGCGCCGGGTTGGACTGCGTTAACGCAACTTCCTTTGTAATGGAGGTTGCTAGGTCTGCTCACCGGCCGCGTACGCAACGTGCAGGTGTGCAATGGGCGATGGGCCCAGACCCCTGCGCACATAGGATTTAGACCGGCGTGCTGACCTCTCTGTTGTGACTAGGTGGGGCTGCGACGTGTTGATCTTCCGAGGCCGGGCATGACCCAGGAAAGTGTGTCCGGCCAAATGGGATCGAGCGTGTTGGGTTATGTGGTGCACCCCTGCAGGGAAGTTAATCTATTCAAATAGCCGTGATCTTCGGTAACAGGACGACTTGGAGTTGTACCTTGACCTTATGACAACTAGAACCGGATACTTAATAAAACACACCCTTCCAAGTTCCACAGACAACCCGGTGATCGCTTTTCCACAGGGCGACGAGGGGAGGATCGCCGGGTAGGATTATGCTACTGGAGATGATACTTGGAGTTGCTACTTGGAGATGCTACTTGGAGGACTTCAATCTACTCTCTTCTACATGCTGCAAGACGGAGGCTGCCAGAAGCGTAGTCTTCGACAGGATTAGCTATCCCCCTCTTATTCTGGCATTCTGCAGTTCAGTCCACTGATATGGCCTCCTTACACATATACCCATGCATATGTAGTGTAGTTCCTTGCTTGCGAGTACTTTGGATGAGTACTCACGGTTGCTTTCTCCCCCCTTTTCCCCCTTTCCTTTCTTTCT
>NW_021280681.1:0-2513 GCF_002162155.2 Triticum dicoccoides
TTGCTTAGAATTGTGTCAGGTCTGATTCATTGGGAATGAATTGGAGTGTTACGATATGTTCTGATGCTGAGAGTGAAGTGTGTGAACACGATTTGGTAAAGGTAGCAGTGAGAGGCCATGTAGGAGTACATGGTGGGTTGTCTCACTGGAACCGTCCTTAAGCACTGAGTTCTATGTATGTTGTCCAATGACTCGATACTACCACACATTGGGATCCTTAATTGACTCTCTCGACTTATTAACCAACTTGGTCTCTGTCCAGGAGTCGCAACTAGTTTCTGGTGTTTGTAGGTAGTGCTATTTTTCTACCAAGTGGCACCAGGCAGGGTGGGCTTGGGACAGACTAGGCACACGTGGCCTGGTGTACTGAGTGGCACCTGGATGGTGTGCTCGGGAACCCTGCACACATCATTTGGGGCCGTGAGCGACACCCCGGCCGGATCTCCTTGCGGATGGAACCTGAATAGGCGATAAACCTGGGCTAGAGTCTTGTGTGGTTAGTCAGGTCGTGGCCGACACCCTCGCCAGGCTTCCGCTTGAAGGTTGCCGAGTTACATGACGTGTACATGGCGGTAAGTGGCGAGAGCGTGTGTGAAGAAGTACACCCCTGCAGGGTTAACATGATCTATTCGAATAGCCGGGTCTGCGGTTATGGACTTCTTGGATGCTTACATGGTACATAGACAAATTGAAGTGGATACTCAAAAATGCTCAAGACAAAGTGTGAGTGCTATGGATGGCCTTCTCGTAGGGAGACGGGGATGAATCCATAGTAGTGTATTGTGTGGTGATTAGTGGACTCGTGTGCGCCATATCACCTCAAAGAAGTTTCTCGTAGTCGTAGAACAGGATAGCCACTGAGTCAAAGCTGGCTTGCTACAACTAAACCCCACATTACCCTCTTGATACAAATGCATGTATGATAGGATCTGATGTAAGTCTTGGTGAGTACCTTTGTACTCATGTTGCTTTATTTATGTTTTTGCATCGGAGACTTCGGTCTTACTAGTGTTTCTGTGGACTTCGACGAGTAGCTTGTACCTCAGCTACGATCTTGCTCGGATGTTGTAGATAGTCAGGCTCTTTAGCCTTTTTCATTTGTAGATGTCTGTACTCAGACATGTAATGCTTCCGCTTGTTGCTTGTTTGCTCTGAATGTTGGGTCATGTGACCCCTGTTTGTAATAAATGCTATGATGGCTCTTCTGAGCCTTTATCTATATGAGTTGTTGAGTTATGTTGTGATGCCATGTTGTACACCACATACTTGCATGTTATGCGTACGTGTAATGTGTATTGCTATGTGTGGGATCTGACTATCTAGTTGTTTATCCTTAGTAGCCTCTCTTACCGGGAAATGCCTCCTAGTGCTTCCACTGAGCCCTGGTAGCTTGCTACTGCTCCGGAACACTTAGGCTGGCCGGCATGTGTCCTTCTTCGTTCCTATGTCTGTCCCTTCGGGGAAATGTCATGCGGTGTCTGCCGGAGTCCTGCTAGCCTGCTACAGCCCGGTTTACTGGAGTCCTGCTAGCCCAGTTGCTATAGCCCGGATTCACTCGCTGATGACCGACACGTTCGATGCTCGGTCATGTATGCCTGTCCCTGTAAGTTAGTGCCACTTCAGGTTCACGACTAGCCATGTCAGCCCGGGTTCTTGTCATATGGATGCTAGCGACACTATCATATACGTGTGCCAAAAGGTGCAAACGGTCCCGGGCATGGTAAGGCGACACCCGTGGGAATACCGTGCGTGAGGCCACAAAGTGATATGAGGTGTTACATGCTACATCGGTGTGGTATAGAATCGGGGTCCTGACACTGGAGAAGATTGATAGCTATGCCCCTGGCCATCAGGTCAGGTTTGCAAGCCTGAACTACACTACCGACATCTGTGGAGACTTGATCTTTGACGGATTCGAGCCCATGACAGGAGCGCCGTACAGTCACGATGAGCATGACTTAGATCTGCCATCGGACGGTGTTCAGGAGATCACACCTGCAGCTGCCCCGGCTCTAAATCTGGGGCAGATCGTGCCATCCGAGGACGGGTGGATGGACCCTGCCACAGAGGCCGCACACTCAGCGGGGATAGAGCCGAAAACAGACTTCGCCTCCAATAAGGTTTGTGACACCGGACCCTCGGACTCATCTCCGGCCATAGGTTCCGAACCGCGTGCATCCGTGCCCATCGAATCTGACTGGGCACCGATAATGGAATTTAGCTCCACGGATATCTTTCAGCACTCGCCCTTGGGCGACATGCTAAGCTCATTAAAATCTCTCTCCCTGTCAGGAGACTCTTGGCCGAACTATGTCCGGCTTGAGTGGGAAGCGAACAACAAAGAGATTCGTTACCCACCCACCACCCACTTAATAGCCACTATCGACGACTTAACTGACATGCTTGATTTCGACTCCGAAGACATCGACGGATGGATGACGATGCCGGAGAAGAACAGGAGCCACCGCCCACAGGGCGCTGGACAGCCACCTCATCATATGATGTATATATAT
>NW_021280682.1:0-1375 GCF_002162155.2 Triticum dicoccoides
ACGATGCGAACTTGTTCTTCTGCTTCCTGAATCATATCCGGGCCAAAGAATTGTCTTTCCCCGGTCTCTGACCAGTTAAGGGGTGTTCGACACCGTCGTCCATAGAGAACTTCAAAAGGGGCTTTACCCAAGCTAGATTGATAGCTGTTGTTGTAAGCGAATTCGGCAAATGGAAGGCACTTCTCCCAGTCCATTCCGAACGAGATAACAGAGGCTCGAAGCATGTCTTCTAGAATTTGGTTGACGCGTTCCACTTGACCACTCGACTGAGGGTGGAAGGCGGTGCTAAAGGAGAGACGAGTTCCCATAGCATTTTGGAAACTTTCCCAAAATCGAGAGGTGAAAAGACTTCCTCGATCCGAGTTAATTTCCAAAGGAACACCATGAAGGGACACTATTCGGGAGATGTATAAGTCTGCCAGCTAACTAGCGGTTATACTCTCACGAACAGGTAGGAAATGGGCTACTTTGGAAAGACGATCGACCACGACGAAAATAGCATTATTCCCTCTCTTGGTCCTGGGAAAACCGGTAATGAAATCCATACCAATTTTATCCCATTTCCATTCAGGAATAGCTAAGGGTTGAAGGGTGCCAGCAGGCCGTTGGTGCTCTGCTTTTACACGACGACAGACGTCGCAATTTGCAATATACTGAGCAATTTCTCTCTTCATCCTAGTCCACCAGAACCTCTGGCGTAGGTCCTGATACATCTTAGTACTACCAGGATGAATGGTGAGAGGAGATTCATGAGCTTCCTTAAGGATCAAACGCCTCAGGTTTCGCACTTTGGGAACCACTAGTCGATTCCCGAAGTATACGACCCCTTGATCATTAATGGAGAAGCAATTCGCAATTCCTTTCTGAATGTTTCTCTTGATGCGGGTGATTCCCGGATCTACCTTCTGTGCCTTGATAATCTGATCCGTAAGGGTAGGTTTTGCCACCAAGGTGGAGAGAAAACCTTGAGGTACAATGTGAAGGTTAAGCTTCCGAAATTCCTCATGGAGAAGCGGTTGACTTTGTTGTAACATCAGGTTGTTACAATAAGATTTACGACTTAGCGCATCAGCCATGACGTTGGCTTTCCCTGGGGTGTAGGTTATCCCTAAATCGAAGTCTGTGATCAACTCAACCCAACGTCTTTGCCTGAGATTCAAATCCGGTTGGGTGAAAATGTACTTCAGGCTTTGGTGATCAGTGAAAATTTCGCAACGATTACCGAGGAGGTAATGTCGCCAGGTCTTAAGTGCATAGACTACGGCTGCAAGCTCTAGATCATGAGTAGGATAATTCTCCTCATGTGGGTGCAATTGCCGTGAAGCGTAGGCAATTACGTGTCGATCTTGCATGAGAATGCAACCTAGTCCTTGTC
>NW_021280683.1:0-1648 GCF_002162155.2 Triticum dicoccoides
CCTCCCCAACCGCGACTAAAGGGTTTTGGCGCCGCTTCCGTTCCCGCGCAGAAAGACCCTTTAGTCGCGGTTGGAGAGGCGGACCGCGACTAAAGGTACCCTTTAGTCGTGGCCCGCCTCCCCAACCGCGACTAAAGGTCTCTGCTAGAACTGGCGCGGTGCGGTGGGATGTTTAGTCCCACCTCGCTAGCCGAGAGGCTTCGACAGTGGTTTATAAGCGCGGCTGCGCTCACCACTTCGAGCTCCTCTCAAATGCAGGCTTACGGGCCTATTCTGTCACTATGTGCATGTGGGCCTACTCGGCCTTCTGCGGGCCTGAATCCTGGCCCTTTAATGGGTTTCTAGTCGTATTCAGGCCGTGGTGGCCCAGTAGGTGGCATATTTTTTTTTCTTCCTTTTTTCCTTTTTCCTTTTTTCTTCTGTTTTTTTCTTCTGTTTTTTTCTTATGTTTTTCTTCTGTTTGTTTTTTTCTTCTGTTTTTCCTTTTTTCTTCTGTTTTTTTCTTCTGTTTTTTTCTTCTTTTTTCCTTCTTTCTTCTTCTTCCTTTTTCCTTTTAAAATCAGAAAAATAAAACTAATTCATTTTAAAATCTTAAAAATACAATTATATATCAAAAAAAATCAGAAAAATAAAACTAATTCATTTTAAAACCCCTTGAAGGTTCTTCCTTTTTTCCTTTTTCCTTTTTTCTTCTGTTTTTTTCTTCTGTTTTTTTCTTATGTTTTTCTTCTGTTTGTTTTTTTCTTCTGTTTTTCCTTTTTTCTTCTGTTTTTTTCTTCTGTTTTTTTCTTCTTTTTTCCTTCTTTCCTCTTCTTCCTTTTTCCTTTTAAAATCAGAAAAATAAAACTAATTCATTTTAAAATCTTAAAAATACAATTATATATCAAAAAAATCAGAAAAATAAAACTAATTCATTTTAAAATCTTAAAAATACAATAAATTATTACACATCATTTCTTCCCTTGTGTCCCTGCTTGCTTACGATTGTGCCGTATCCATGGAGCATCCTCATCATTTAACTTAATGCTTGGGTCGGTGTTCACTTTGAAGGGCGGAATTTCAGCAAACATATTATAATCTTCTGACATGTCTGTCTTGTCCTCCACTCCCACGATGTTTCTTTTCCCTGAAAGAACAATGTGGCGCTTTGGATCATCGCATGATGCACTGATCGTTTTCTTATCTTTCCGTTTCCTAGGTTTGCTACTCATGTCCTTCACATAGAAAACCTGAGCGACATCTTTCGCTAGGACGAATGGTTCGTCAAGGTAACCAAGATTGTTGAAATCCACCATTGTCATTCCGTATTGCTGGTCCACCTTTACCCCACCTCCTGTTAGCTTGAACCATTTGCACCGGAACAAAGGGACCTTAAAGGAGGGTCCATAGTCAAGTTCCCATATCTCCTCTATGTAACCATAATATGTGACCTTTTGCCCATTCTCGGTTGCTGCATCAAAGCGGACACCACTGTTTTGGTTGGTGCTCTTTTTATCTTGGGCGATCGTGTAAAATGTATTCCCATTTATCTCGTACCCTTGGAAAGTCGTTATAGTCGAAGATGGTGTCTTGGCCAACATGTACAGCTGATCTACAACATCATTGTCATTCATTAAATGTTTTCTCAACCAACTGCCGAAAGTCTCCA
>NW_021280684.1:0-675 GCF_002162155.2 Triticum dicoccoides
TCCTTCTTGGGAAGGCCCCTTCATCGTCACCAAGGTTCTCCACAACGGGGCGTACCGTCTTTACAACGTCGAGCATAATATCGACGAGCCCCGAGCTTGGAACGCGGAGCTACTCCGCCCATTTTATACTTAAGTTTTATCACTCGGATGAGTTGCAATAAAGTACTTCTGTAGTTCATGGACCTCAAAATAATAGTGTCATAGTTCCTCCATAATTTCTGTCACTTTTTATTTTTGTCCAATAAAATTCCCCCTCAGTGGGTGACTTAGCCGCGAATCCGTTTCGCCTAAGTTTGTAAAAATCCTACCGAGTGGTGAGCCAGACTCCCACTCGGAGGCTTAGCTGCGAATCCGTTTCGCCTAAGTTATCAAAATCCTACCGAGTGGTAAGCCAGACTTTCACTCGGAGGCTTAGCTGCAGCCCTGTGCTCGCCTAAGTTATAAAAATCCTACCGAGTGAAGAGCAACCCTCTCACTCGGGGGCTTAGCTGCAGTCCAAGCACTCGCCTAAGTTATCAAAATCCTACCGAGCGAAGAGCAACCCTCTCACTCGGAGGCTTAGCTGCAGCCCTGTGCTCGCCTAAGTTACAAAAATCCTACCGAGTGGAGAGCAACCCTCTCACTCGGGGGCTTAGCTGCAGTCCAAGCACTCGCCTAAGTTACAAAAATCCTACC
>NW_021280685.1:0-901 GCF_002162155.2 Triticum dicoccoides
CATCCTCGTCGTCATCAGGGAGATTGATAACAGTATTGGGTGGAGCTGCGGAGAAGAATCAGGATCAGAGATCGCGAGTCAGTCGACTAAGAACGATGTTAAGAATACAGTACCTGGGTTCGAAGTTGCTGCATCCTCCATCTCGTGGTCATCAGCCCGGGCCGAAGTCTCAGAAGTAGCAGCACTGCAACTCCAAAGGATCAGTCGACTAACTTCAGCGTCGACCAGAGATAAAGTTCGCACAGAATAAGAAAATATGAGCAGCACAATTACCCTGATATGGTGGGGATGGACACCTTCATCTTCGGCAGGAGCTTGGTCGGCTTTGGCGGAGCCCCCCTAGGCTGCTTCGGCGCCTTTTCAGTCGGCGCTGGAGAAGTGGTCCTAGGGCGCTTGGTCGACTGCGTCGCAACCCCCTTGCCATGTTCAGTCGAAGGGTTGTGGACGAGCTTCGACCGCCTTTCCGAGCGTGGTGGCACGACCTCCTCCTCTTCCTCCTCGTCTTCGGCATCATCATCATCGCCGTCGTCATCATCATCGTCGTCGTCGTCCCCTGCAACGTCCGAGTCCCATTCCTCCTCGTCCTGGCTCTCGCCCCCACTCGCCTCACCCTCCTCAGTCGGAGTTTGTGCCCCATTGGGCATCGAGTACAGCTCGGTGAGGGCCTAGCAGATATCAAGACAATGATCAGTCGACCAGTCGGCAGAGTAAACAGAGATGAATGCGACAAGAATGCAGTGGAGAGCAGGGCAAGTGTACCTTATTTGGATCACTGTTGTGGTCGAGTGGAGGAATCCTTCTGGCTCCGCGTGGGTTGTCCTTGTTTCCGGTGACGGCTACCATCCATCTTTCCAGAGTGACATCGTCGACTGCTTCTGGATGGACTCTAGTCTCGTCTTCG
>NW_021280686.1:0-1003 GCF_002162155.2 Triticum dicoccoides
GCGGTCCGCCTCCCCAACCGCGACTAAAGGGTTTTGGCGCCGCCTCCGTTCCCGCGCAGAAAGACCCTTTAGTCGCGGTTGGGGAGGCGGACCGCGACTAAAGGGTACCCTTTAGTCGCGGTCCGCCTTCCCAACCGCGACTAAAGGTCTGTGCTAGAACTGGCGCGGTGCGGTGGGATGTTTAGTCCCACCTCGCTAGCCGAGAGGCTTCGACAGTGGTTTATAAGCGCGGCTGCGCTCACCACTTCGAGCTCCTCTCAAATGCAGGCTTACGGGCCTATTCTGTCACTATGTGCCTGTGGGCCTACTGGGCCTTCTGCGGGCCTGAATCCTGGCCCTTTAATGGGTTTCTAGTCGTATTCAGGCCGTGGTGGCCCAGTAGGTGGCATATTTTCTTTTTTTCTTCCTTTTTTCCTTTTTCCTTTTTTCTTCTGTTTTTTTCTTCTGTTTTTTTTATGTTTTTCTTCTGTTTGTTTTTTCTTCTGTTTTTCCTTTTTTCTTCTGTTTTTTTCTTCTGTTTTTTTCTTCCTTTTTGCTTCTTTCTTCTTCTTCTTCCTTTTTCCTTTTAAAATCAGAAAAATAAAACTAATTCATTTTAAAATCTTAAAAATACAATTATATATCAAAAAAATCAGAAAAATAAAACTAATTCATTTTAAAACCCCTTGAAGGTTTGACAAAAGGTTTGATACAATAAATTATTACACATCATTTCTTCCCTTGTGTCCCTGCTTGCTTACGATTGTGCCGTATCCATGGAGCATCCTCATCATTTAACTTAATGCTTGGGTCGGTGTTCACTTTGAAGGGCGGAATTTCAGCAAACATATTATAATCTTCTGACATGTCTGTCTTGTCCTCCACTCCCACGATGTTTCTTTTCCCTGAAAGAACAATGTGGCGCTTTGGATCATCGCATGATGCACTGATCGTTTTCTTATCTTTCCGTTTCCTCGGTTTGCTACTCATGTCCTTCACATAGAAAACCTGAGCGACATCTTTC
>NW_021280687.1:0-1051 GCF_002162155.2 Triticum dicoccoides
AGAGGGGACAAATACCGGCAATACAGAAAGGAACACAATCAATGCAATGCACAATATGATGCATGCTCATGACATGACAATATGAATGTGTTTTGAGCTAATGCAACTAGCAACAGATTAAATGAAGTTGGTTTGAATATAAGATTCAAATTCAAACTCCATATGTGATTATTCAAATGCCATTTAGTTGATTTGTGCTAAACAGCACCTATAAGTTGTTCTAACATGCATGACAATGGTACAGATGGATTCCTTGAATTTTTCTGATAATTTTTCATATATAAATTATTTAATTTGGAGTTACGGTTAATTTTCTATGAATTTTAGAAGTTTTAGGCATTTTCTGGAATTTCCTGAATTATAAAAAATCCAGAAAATGGTTTATTGCGTCAGCCCCACGTCACAGTGACGTCAGCAGGGTCAACGGGCTGGTCCAGGTCAAACCTGACGTGTGGGGGCCACACGTCAGTGACACAGGAGCTAATCCCGGTCAAACCCAGCGCTGACTGGGGTTTGATCAGGGGTGGGGCCCGCTGTCAGTGGCCTAGTGGGTGATTAGCGGGGTAGTTAGTCCCTAATGACCGGCCACATCAGCTCCTGCCGGAGTTTCGCCGGCGGCGACCATTCCGCACGGCGGGGGAACGCCGGACTTGCGCTAGGGGCATCGGATCGATGCGCCAAGGGCACCAGGAGGTAGCCCGCGCCCGTGCGCATCTAGAGGAACCAACGGGAGGTGCGGGGGTGGCCGGGGTTCGCCGGAGGCGAGCTCGCGGCGGCGGCCGGAGCTCGGGCAACAGCGGAGATGGCGCTATGGTGCATGGGAGGAGGGGCTGGTGGGCGCTACGGCCTCCTGGGAGTTCTCTGAGCACAGCGGTGTGCTCGGATTCGAGCTGTGGTGGCTCTAGCCACGCCGGCGATGAGGCGCGGCGGCGGCGAGCTTCGGGCACGGCAGCGCTAGCGCTAGGGAGCGTGCGGAGCGACGGGAAAAAGGGGCGAACGGCAGAGGAGCTCACAGCGGTTCCGCAGGGTTGGTCAGTGGGCTCGGGGATGT
>NW_021280688.1:0-1094 GCF_002162155.2 Triticum dicoccoides
TTCCACGCCAAGCCGGTCACCGCTTCACGTGGCCATGTCAACTGTGTCTCTGCCGAAGAAGCTCAAGAGGATCCCAACGTCGTTCTCGGTACGCTTCTTGTTAATTGCCACCCGGCATCTGTTCTTTTCGATACAGGAGCCTCTCATTCTTTTATATCCGAAAGTTATGCTCGTCTGCATAACGTTGCATTCTGTGACATGCCATCCACTATGGAAATCTCTACCCCTGGTTCTAGATGGCAGACCTCTAGGGTAAGTTATGGAAATGAGATCCAAGTCGACAGACTTGTTTTCCTTGCGTCTTTGATAGCCCTTAAATCTTCAGATATTAATATCATTCTGGGTATGGACTGGATGTCAGCTCATCATGCCCAAATTGATTGCTTCTCTAGGACTGTTCAACTCACCCATCCTTCGGGGAAGATAGTCAATGTCTTGACCCGAATAGCCAAGCGACAATTATATTCTCTTAACGCCAGCCCCTTGCCAGACCTTGAGGACGTTCCGGTAGTCCGTGACTTCCCGGATGTCTTTCCAGAGGAATTGCCAGGTGTTCCACCTGACAGGGATGTTGAGTTCGTAATAGACCTCATTCCAGGAACCGTTCCGATTGCCAGAAGACCTTATAAGATGGCACCCCTAGAACTAGCCGAGCTTAAGAAACAACTCGATGAGTCCTTGAAAAAGGGTTTCATCCGACCTAGCTCATCTCCGTGGGCTTGCCCCGTCCTATTCGTCAAGAAGAAGGATGGTACGGACCGGATGGTTGTAGATTACCGACCTGTCAATTTGGTCACAATCAAGAACAAATATCCACTTCCCAGGATCAACGACCTGTATGATCAGCTCGCTGGATCCTCAGTCTTCTCCAAGATGGATTTGAGGTTGGGCTACCACCAAATCAAAATCAGAAACGGGGACATTCCTAAAACGGCCTTTGTTACTCGTTACGGCCAATACGAGTACACCGTCATGTCCTTCGGTTTAACCAACGCTCCAGCCACCTTTTCTCGGTTAATGAACTCAATCTTCATGGAGTATTTGGATAAATTCGTCGTGGTTTACCTCGATGATATACTCATCTACTCCAAGAA
>NW_021280689.1:0-1011 GCF_002162155.2 Triticum dicoccoides
TCCTCCATCTTACAACTGTAGAACTTGTCAGAGACATCATATCTCTCGACCCGGGCATGAGCTTGAAAAACTAGTTTCAGCTCTTCGAACATCTCATATGCTCCGTGATGCTCAAAACGCTTTTGGAGCCCCGGTTCTAAGCTGTAAAGCATGCCGCACTGAACGAGGGAGTAATCATCAGCGCGAGACTGCCAAGCATTCATAATGTCTTGGTTCTCTGGGACGGGAGCGTCACCTAGCGGTCCTTCTAGGACATATTGTTTCCTGGCAGCTATGAGGATGATCCTCAGGTTCCGGACCCAGTCCATATAGTTGCTGCCATCATCTTTCAGCTTGGTTTTCTCTAGGAACGCGTTGAAGTTCATGTTGACATTAGCGTTGGCCATTGATCTACAAGACATATTTGCAAAGGTTTTAGACTAAGTTCATGATAATAAAGTTCTAATCAAATTATGAACTCCCACTTAGATTAGACATCCCTTTAGTCATCCAAGTGTTACACGATCCGAGTCGACTGGCCCGTGTCCGATCATCACGTGAGACGGACTAGTCATCGTCGGTGAACATTTTGATGTTGATCGTATCTTCCATACGACTCGTGTTCGACCTTTCGGTCTCCGTGTTCCGAGGCCATGTCTGCACATGCTAGGCTCGTCAAGTTAACCCTAAGTGTTTTCGCTGTGTAAAACTGTCTTACACCCGTTGTATGTGAACGTAAGAATCCATCACACCCGATCATCACGTGGTGCTTAGAAACGACGAACTGTAGCAACGGTGCACAGTTAGGGGAGAACACTTCTTGAAATTTTATAAGGGATCATCTTATTTACTACCGTCGTCCTAAGTAAACAAGATGCATAATACATAATAAACATCACATGCAATTATATAGTTGTGACATGATATGGCCAATATCATATAGCTCCATTGATCTTCATCTTCGGGGCTCCATGATCATCTTGTCACCGGCTTGACACCATGATCTCCATCATCATGATCTCCATCATCGTG
>NW_021280690.1:0-1085 GCF_002162155.2 Triticum dicoccoides
AGTAGCTGATTCTTAAATCACACATACAGATCTCAGTGCTTAAGGTCGGCTTCAATGAAACAACCCACCATGTACTCCTACATGGCCTCTCATCGATACCTTTACCAAATCGTGTTCACCACACCACTCTCATTACCGACATAATCATTTCACTCTAGCCCATCACCCAGATGAACCAGACCTGACACGACTCTAAGCATAGCAGGCATAGCAAGGTAGGAACAACACATACATATGGCTCAATCAACTCCTACACATGCTAGTGGGTTTCATCTAGTTACTGTGGCAATGACAGGTCATGCAGAGGAAATGGGTTCAACTACCGTAGCACACAGCAGTTTGAATCGCGTTGTCTTAATGCAGTAAAAGAGAGTAGGAGCGAGAACATGGGATTGTATCGATATGATCAAATGGTTGGTTGCTTGCCTGATGGTTCGATGCACGGATACGGTTCTTCGTTAGGGTAGTCACGGTACTCCTCGGGGACAGATCCTGTCGTAAAGGATAACGATACACAGGCATCACCAAACAATGTGCAACAATATGATGCATGCATGAAACATGGCAATATGAGTGTGTTGGGCTAATGCAACTAAAACCAGAAGGGTTTGAACAAATTTGAATCAAAGATTCAAATTTCAATTTCAAATATGGTTTAAAGTGCTTTTCCTTGTTCTGATTAAGACATCCATTTAACTTGTTGGATCATGCATGAAAATAGTACAGATGGATAGATTGGATTTTTCTGATCATTTTTCATATATAATTTGTCCAATTTGGAGTTACAGAATAAAAGTTATGAATTTTTGAAGTTTAATTAATATTCTGGAATTTCCTGATTTAATTTAAATCCAGAAATATCATTTACTGCGTCAGCCTGACGTCACAGTGACATCAGCAGGTCAACAGGGCTGGCTCGGGTCAAACCTGACGTGTGGGGTCCACACGTCAGTGACACAGGGGCTAATCCCGTGTTGACCCGGGCTGGTTAGCTTTGACTAAGCCCTGGGGCCCACTTGTCAGCGTCAGTAGGTGGTGGTTTAGTGGCTAATTAACTAGGCCATGTCAGCTCGCCGGAGTTCTGG
>NW_021280691.1:0-1051 GCF_002162155.2 Triticum dicoccoides
CCTCCTCCAAGGGCCACGAAATTCCCCCCTCTTCCTCCATATATACAGCCCTTAGGGCATCGTTTAGACTTTGGGTTTTGTTTAGATTAAAAGTTCGCCATAGCTGCAACTTCGCGTACTTCGTTTGTGTTCAACGACCAGACAAAGGCGTCACAGAACCCCACCTTGATCAATAAAGCTTTCATCTTATATTCGCAATATCCAGATTGCAATCTTAGTTTCTTGCTTGTTCTTCGTTTGCTCGCAGGAAACAGACCCTCGTGGTCAGGTTGATCGTGCTCCGGCGTGGTCAATAACCTCTCGGAGTTGGTTTAGCGATTTCTAAGGCGCGACGTCCTCGCACGTTCGTAGTCGGATCGTCAAAGTCGACTTCCACCAAAGCGAAATCCACCATCTCATCGAAAGACGGGACACCTTTGCCTCTATCACCGTGTATACGTATGCTCCCCTGGCAATCGCTTTACTCAATATTCGGAGTTACTTGACACCGCTGGTTGCCGATCACCGCCTGCTGCATGGTAAGAACTTGTAAGACATTGATATTTGCTTTACTGTGAGCGTTTTACCACCACATCCTAGTAGTTATAGGAACATTATTTTTGTGTTTTGTTTCT
The DNA here is from genome assembly GCF_002162155.2 of Triticum dicoccoides. NCBI lineage: Eukaryota > Viridiplantae > Streptophyta > Magnoliopsida > Poales > Poaceae > Triticum > Triticum dicoccoides. Next base: position 615 of record NW_021280691.1, read on the forward strand.
TGTTCTAGTAATCATGACAGGATCCAGAGTCAATTCATGGGCTTTGTCGATCGCGGGAGACGTGCCACCACCTTTGCAAATACCACAACCGTCACGAGAGGTGCACAAACATCCAAATGCACATGATCAGGTTAATGTATCTATACCACCATTTAATGGCCGTTTTAAACCTGCTTTATATATTGAATGGGAGTTCGACATAAAAAATATATTTGCTTCCCATAATTTCAATGAACATAAAAAGGTTAAGGTTGCGGTTGGTTCTTTCACTGGTTATGCTTTGGTTTGGTGGAGTGAATATTGTCGGTTACACCCTGATTATATACCTACTACTTGGGATGATTTGAAACTTGCCATGCGACATACTTTCGTCCCTGCTTATTATACTCATGACATGATTAAGAAGTTGCAACACTTAAAACAAGGTAGTGAAACTG
>NW_021280692.1:0-888 GCF_002162155.2 Triticum dicoccoides
ACAGGACTGCAGCTAAGCCCCCGAGTGAAAGTCTGGCTTACCACTCGGTAGGATTTTGATAACTTAGGCGAGTGCTTGGACTGCAGCTAAGCCCCCGAGTGAGAGGGTTGCTCTTCACTCGTTAGGATTTTTATAACTTAGGCGAGCACAGGGCTGCAGCTAAGCCTCCGAGTGAAAGTCTGGCTTACCACTCGGTAGGATTTTGATAACTTAGGCGAAACGGATTCGCAGCTAAGCCTCCGAGTGGGAGTCTGGCTCACCACTCGGTAGGATTTTTACAAACTTAGGCGAAACGGATTCGCGGCTAAGTCACCCACTGAGGGGGAATTTTATTGGACAAAAATAAAAAGTGACAGAAATTATGGAGGAACTATGACACTATTATTTTGAGGTCCATGAACTACAGAAGTACTTTATTGCAACTCGTCCGAGTGATAAAACTTAAGTATAAAATGGGCGGAGTAGCTCCGCGTTCCAAGCTCGGGGCTCGTCGATATTATGCTCGACGTTGTAAAGACGGTACGCCCCGTTGTGGAGAACCTTGGTGACGATGAAGGGGCCTTCCCAAGAAGGAGCAAGCTTGTGTGGTTTGTGCTGATCCACTCGGAGAACTAAATCTCCTTCCTGGAAGGCTCGACCTCTCACATTTCTGGCATGGAAACGACGCAAATCTTGTTGGTAGATGGTCGACCGGATCAGAGCCATCTCCCTTTCTTCCTCTAAAAGGTCGACTGCGTCCTGCCGCGCTTGTTCAGCCTCTGCTTCGTTGTAGATTTCAACTCGAGGAGCATTGTGGAGAAGATCACTCGGCAAGACTGCTTCAGCTCCGTAGACCAAGAAGAATGGAGTTCTTCCGGTCGACCGATTAGGTGTGGTCCGCAGCCCCCA
>NW_021280693.1:0-2135 GCF_002162155.2 Triticum dicoccoides
GTAAAAATTCTACGGTTGGTCATAACTCTTTCGATGTGAACAACAACAACCAAACAAGCCTTTTCGGCTACGCATGTTTTCAAAACAGAATGAAGACGATTTTTCGACATTACATAATTGTCTATATTAGCATGGAAAAATAGTTGTAAAGTTCACATTATGTACTTGTTCAACACTAGTCGTTGTCAGGCTCAATTTAAGTTAATAGAAATATAACATTCTTTTGTAGTTTCATATATACATTTTGATGATCATCAACATTATCGTGAGAGTTAACAATGGAGACAGCTGACACCATTTTCATAATGAAAATGGGGGCCATGTGGCCCTTTGATTAACAAAAATGTTTCATGACTTTTGTGAAAGTAGACTCTTCGCCCCCCTCATGTTCAAATCTTGGCTCCGCCCCTGACGCTAGGGCAGTTGCCATGTACCATGCAAATACACATGGCAACTCGGGTAAAAAAGAGTTGCCATTTGCTTACGTGTACACTAGCCAGTTGCCGTGTACCCTGCAAAACACATGGCAAATTGGCAACTGACAAGTTCGGGTAAAAAAAAAGAGAGTTGACATCTGCTTACAAGCACGCTAGGGCAATTGCCATGTACGCTGCAAAACACATGTCAACTAGCAGCTTGGGTGTGGGAGAGAAGACGGACGTGTGGGCGAGATGGCAAATGCCCACACATCAGCCCTTGGGTGTTAGTGGAAAGAGGCGTGTGGACGAACTGTTGAACACCCACACACCGGCCCCTCCGTGTGCTGAAACGGCCGTGTGGGCGACCGGATGAATGCCCACACACCAGCCCAGTCTTATGTGGCACTAGAAACATGTCAAGATTCGTGCGCTCATAAACGGACGCGGATCCACGCGTGTGGGCGAGCTGCAAACGCCCACACGTGTGGGCGTTAGTGTTTTTGATAAAAAAAATGCATATAGCTGTATTTGCAATTTGGATTTGAGATATGGCTTAAAGAATCTGTTCGTTAGGAGGAGTTCTCCTACGTGAGACTCGAAGATTCTTGCCTTCCATCATGCACAAAGAATTAAGTTGGGTCGCGCTAACTGCCACACATGTGGCAGGAAGGGAGACGCACCACACGTCTCTAATGTAAACAGATTGCCACGTCATCGCATGCATGCATGCAGGAATCTTTTTGGATTTTCAGTTTTTAAAATGTTTTATCTCTTAAACGAAAAATCCAATTGAAAATCCGTTTTCAGCATTAAATCCCTCGCGATGAGATCTTCGAAACTAGATCCCATGTTGATATGTTTTGATGAAATTTTTTTTGGATTAAAAGTTGCCGTGTCTATTGCATATGAATTGCCATGATGTTTACACTGAAGTTGCTATGATATGTTTCAGCTATTTTCTTCTACATTTAAAAGTAAATTTTGACATTTATAAAACGGGGAATTAAGAAACTAGACTTGCCATGAACCATAAACTAAAATTGCCATGATACATGCACGTAAAATTCCCATGGTTCATACAAAAATAATTTTCTTGGTTAAAGTACTGGAGTTGCCATCAACAAAATACTAAAATTGCCATGATCTACAAACTAAAATTGCCACATGGCAACTTTAGTTTAAGCCCTATGACAACTGCAGTGTAAACATCGTGGCAACTTCTGGCAAAAAAAAATCGTCGAAACATATGAACATGGTGTCTAGTTTTGAAGATCTCGTCGAGACGGATTTAATGGTGAAAACGGCTTTTTAGTTTGCTTTTTTATTTAGGAGATACAACATTTTTAAGCCGAAAACCAAAAAAAATTCTGTTGATGTCATCTATTCATACGTGGCAAAATGAGTGGTGATGGAGGTGTGTGGGCGATGTGCAAACGCCCACACGTGTAGGCGTTAACATTTCCGATTAAGTTTGCTTTCTTTGCTTTATCCTTGTTCTCTCAATCAATCTGACTTCTCATCAATCTGACTTCTCATCGATCCTTCCCGTGTTTGGATCAAATCACCACACCATCTATCTGTCCAAGTTCCATTCCACGATTGACCACTGAGGCGGGGCCAGAAGAGAGACCGAAGACAGGCTCTGCCTCGGCAGGTCAGGCAAGCCGTGCTCGTCTCGCTCAAGGCCAGCCGCGGCGAGCTCACCAATGGCCTGTC
>NW_021280694.1:0-1639 GCF_002162155.2 Triticum dicoccoides
TGGAGGGGGGAAACGGACGCGTGGGGTCTACACGGAGGGGATCTTGCTCTGGGTCTGGCCCGGATGTTGCTCCAAAGTATTCCTATGGGCTGACCTAACACAACCGGGTGGGGAGGTCCACTGGTCAAAGCCCGTCCGTGCAAAGTCAAAGGGCTAGATCTCGTGGTCAAACGCTACAGGGTTAGGTGGGACGGGGGCACTTGGGGGGGTAGCAATGCCTCCGGAGCGTCGCACCGGGCCCTCATACATGCGGGGTGGTGTGGTGGCATGTCCGAAGAGGCGGGACGCGTCTCCGGTGCGTGGCCCCCCTCACGGACGGCGATGACACGGTAGTAGACGTTCTGCGGTAACGATGCGGCGTCAATATTACTAAATACTCGGAGCGCGATAAAATCATGAGTTTTTTTGCATGACATGGGCACATGTGCTATAGGAACGATGGTATTTTTTTCATAATTTTGGTGATGGAGAAGTATCCAAAAAATTCCCTCTACGCGGATTACCCTTCGCGCGTCTACGGCTGTGGCCGGCGGCCTCCGTGGGCTAGCATGCCGCCAAATCTTGCGTAGGCGGCCTCTCACAAGTCTGGAAGTGTTGTGGCGGTTGCAAACGCCCGGCACACGTGTCCAGGGTGTGCCCCCCCTCACGAACGGCGCCGCCGCCGGCACCTGGAGGGGGGAAACAGACGCGTGGGGTCTACACGGAGGGGATCTTGCTATGGGTCTGGCCCGGATGTTGCTCCAAAGTGTTCCTATGGGCTGACCTAACACAACCGGGTGGGGAGGTCCACTGGTCAGAGCCCGTCCGTGCAAAGTCAAAGGGCTAGATCCCGTGGTCAAACGCTACAGGGTTAGGCGGGACGGGGGCACTGGGGGGTAGCAATGCCACCGGAGCGTCGCACCGGGCCCTCATACATGCAAGGTGGTGTGGTGGCATGTCCGAAGAGGCGGGACGCGTCTCCGGTGCATGACCCCCCCTCACGGACGGCGATGACACGGTAGTAGATGTTCTGCGATAATGATGCGGCGTCAATATTACTAAATACTCGGAGCGCGATAAAATCATGAGTTTTTGGCACGACGTGGGCACATGTGCTATAGGAAGGATGGTATTTTTTTCATAATTTTTGGTGATGAAGAAGTATCCGAAAAATTCCCTCTACGCGGATTGCCCTCCGCGCGTCTACGGCTGTGGCCGGCGGCCTCCGGGGGCTAGCATGCCGCCAAATCTTGCGTAGGCGGCCTCTCACAAGTCTGGAAGTGTTGTGGCGGTTGCAAACGCCCGGCACGCGTGTCCGGGGTGTGCCCCCCTCACGGACGGCGCCGCCGCCGGCACCTGGAGGGCGGAAACGGACGCGTGGGGTCTACACGGAGGGGATCTTGCTCTGGGTCTGGCCCGGATGTTGCTCCAAAGTATTCCTATGGGCTGACCTAACACAACCGGGTGTGGAGGTCCACTGGTCAAAGCACGTCCGTGCAAAGTCAAAGGGCTAGATCTTGTGGTCAAACGCTACAGGGTTAGGTGGGACGGGGGCACTTGGGGGGGTAGCAATGCCTCCGGAGCGTCGCACCGGGCCCTCATACATGCGGGGTGGTGTGGTGGCATGTCCGAAGAGGCGGGACGCGTCTCCGGTGCGTGG
>NW_021280695.1:0-1190 GCF_002162155.2 Triticum dicoccoides
TAAACATGCACTTTTCAATTTAATTTCAGAAGCAACACTAGATGGTTTATTATTAGGCTTCATTTGTTGCTCAAATTCTTTTGCCACAATCTGATTTTCACTCTTATTCGTCTCCTGTTTTGCTTTATTAGCTCTATTAATATCATCTTTCAAAATGGAATCAGGAGTCATAGGAAGCAAAGTAATATTTTTATCCTTATGAACAAGAGTATAGTGATTGTTTCTACCATGGTGTACAGAATTTTTATCAAATTGCCATGGTCTACCAAGTAATAAGGAACATGCTTGCATAGGTACCACATCACAATCAACATAATCAGCATATGTAGAGATACTAAAATGCACACGAAGAGTACGTGTTACCTTAACCTTGCCGCTGTTGTTGAACCATTGGATGTAGTAAGGATGTGGATGTGGTCTTGTGGTGAGAGAAAGCTTCTCCACCATCTCCATGCTAGCCAAGTTGTTGCAGCTCCCTCCGTCTATGATGACGCGCACAGAACGTTCCTTCACAACTCCCTTGGTATGGAACAAATTGTGCCTCTGATTTTGCTCAGCTTGTGTGATCTGCACACTCAAAACACGTTGAGCAACTAAACATTCATACCTGTCAGCGTCTTCAGGAGCCATGTATTGCGTCTCATGATCAGAATCATCTCCACCATGTTCTTCACGTGTAATAAGAGCCAAAGTCTCCTCATCATAGTCACTAGCAGACTCATATCCACCATCCGCGATAGCAATCATCACACGCGGAGATTTGCATTCTCTCGCATAATGACCTCCTCCCTTACAACGACGACAAATAATATCACTTGTGTGCCCTGTTGATGCCATGGAAGAAGAAGAACGTTGTGCAGGCCCCGCAGGTGCGCTCTTGGCAGATAATGGTGGTTGTGCCTGTTTTCTTGTATCACGGCTGGAGGTGGCACCGGATGGAGGTGCTGGTGCAGTTGAAGTAGAAGATGCACGTGGTGTCCATGATGAAGGTCGGCCTGCAGAAAAGTTAGTTCGCCCCAATGCTTGTCGATCCTGCACTTCACGTTCAGCTTTACAAGCAAGATGGAATAAACGAGTGATATTAGTATACTCCTTATAGTCTAGAATGGTCTGAATCTCTCTATTTAATCCACCCAGAAAATGTGCAAGCATAGCTTCATTCTCCTCAACAATACCACATCTAATCATGC
>NW_021280696.1:0-1118 GCF_002162155.2 Triticum dicoccoides
ACTCGACCAGTTGCGTCTCTGTTGTGCAAAATCTCTGATAGTGGAGCGTCGCTGACGACTGTGATGGAATGGTCAGAGAAATAATGAGCAACCTTCTTTGTGGTCATGTATATTCCATACACAAGCTTCTGATAATGAGGATATCTCTGCTTGGATGGAGTCAAGACTTCAGACAAATAATACACTGGGCGCTGAACTTTGAGAGCTTTTCCTTCTTCTTCCCGCTCGACCGTTAGCACAGTACTGACGACTTGTCCTGTGGCTGCGATGTAGAGCAACAGAGGCTCTTTGCTGATTGGAGCAGCAAGCACCGGCTGGGTGGAGAGCAGAGCTTTTAGCTCGGCAAACGCTGCATCAGCTTCTGGAGTCCACTCGAACTTGTCAGCCTTCTTCATCAGTCGGTAAAGAGGCAGTGCCTTTTCGCCGAGTCGTGAGATGAATCGACTTAATGCGGCCAAGCATCCAGTAAGCTTCTGGACATCGTGCACTCGCACAGGGCGTTTCATTCGGAGAATAGTGCCAATCTTCTCTGGGTTAGCGTCGATTCCCCGTTCGGAAACGAGAAAACCGAGTAACTTGCCAGCAGGAACTCCAAATGTGCACTTTGATGGATTGAGCTTGATATCATACCTTCTTAGGTTGGCAAATGTTTCGGCGAGGTCAGCGAGCAGGTCGGAACCTTTTTGTGACTTGACAACAATATCATCCATATAAGCTTCCACATTCCGACTGATTTGGGTGAGTAGACACTTCTGAATCATTCGCATAAATGTGGCTCCGGCATTCTTGAGGCCGAATGGCATGGTGATATAGCAGAAGCACCCGAATGGAGTGATGAAAGCTGTTTTTACCTCATCGGGCCCGTACAGACGGATCTGGTGGTACCCGGAGTAAGCATCTAAAAAAGACAACCTCTCGCATCCCGCGGTCGAGTCAACAATTTGATCTATGCGAGGGAGAGGAAAGTGATCTTTCGGGCAGGCCCGGTTGATGTGCTTGAAATCAATGCACATTCGGAGCGACTTGTCCTTCTTAGGAACCATGACGACATTAGCGAGCCACTCGGAGTGGTATATCTCTCGGATAAATCCTGCCGCCAACAGTCGAGCCACTTCTTC
>NW_021280697.1:0-903 GCF_002162155.2 Triticum dicoccoides
TTCAAATTTAAACTATTTAAAATTTAAAACTAATGGCACTAACAAAAAGTTTATAGTTTTTGTGACCTAAAAGCAAAAAGAAATCACTAAAAAACTGTAAGTATTTAGTTGTAAGTAGAAATAAAAAAATAAATAGAAAAGAAGAAAAAAAATTCTATTTTTATAGTAAAGTTATTCATAAACTAGTGATTCACACAAATTTTTAAAAATTCAAATTTAAACTATTTAAAATTTAAAACTAATGGCACTAACAGAAAGTTTATAATTTTTGTGACCTAAAAGCAAAAAGAAATCACTAAAAAACTGTAAGTATTTAGTTGTAAGTAGAAATAATAAAATAAAAAACCAAAAAAATATAGAAATAAAAAAGAAAAAACCAAAAAAAATGCCTCCTACTGGGCCTCCACGGCCTGAATACGACTAGACTACATGGGCCAGGATTCAGGCCCGCAGAAGGCCCAATAGGCCCACAGGCAGTAGCAAGTTTAGGCCCAAAAGCTTGCATTAGAGAGGAGCTCGAATGGGTAGGCACACCAGCGCTTATAAACCAGTGCCGGCGCCCTTCAGCTAGCGATGTGGGACTAAACTTTTGGGCTCGGGGCAGCAAAGGCCATTGGTCCCGGTTGGTGGCACCAACCGGGACTAAAGGGGGCATTGGTCCCGGTTCGTGGCACCAACCGTGACCAATTCCCCCCTTTAGTCCCGGTTGGTGGCACCAACCGGGACCAAAGGCCGCCGCTTCCCGCCCTTTGGGCTGCTGAAAATTGGCCTTTGGTCCCGGTTGGTGGCACCAACCGGGAATAAAGGGTGGCATTGGTCCCGGTTTGTGCCATGAACCGGGACCAAAGCCTTTTCTATTTAAGCAAAGACTTGGCGTTTTTTCAGATTTCATCGCCAGTTCCC
>NW_021280698.1:0-1243 GCF_002162155.2 Triticum dicoccoides
ACCTGCTTTATATATTGAATGGGAGTTCGACATAAAAAATATATTTGCTTCCCATAATTTCAATGAACATAAAAAGGTTAAGGTTGCGGTTGGTTCTTTCACTGGTTATGCTTTGGTTTGGTGGAGTGAATATTGTCGGTTACACCCTGATTATATACCTACTACTTGGGATGATTTGAAACTTGCCATGCGACATACTTTCATCCCTGCTTATTATACTCGTGACATGATTAAGAAGTTGCAACACTTAAAACAAGGTAGTGAAACTGTAACAAAATATTATGATGATTTACAAACTACCTTGTTGCATTCCTCTTTAGAAGAAAGTGAAGATGATTTTATGGATAGATTTTGGGGAGGATTAAACCGTGATATTCAAGAGATACTAATTCATGAAGAGTGTTATCCTATGGACCATTTGTTTCATCTTGCTTGCAAAGCTGAACAGGAAATAAAACGACGTGTTGGCCACGAGAACAAGTGCACGGTGCACATTCCAAGAGTTGATATGATTGTTCCTTCAACTACTAGGCATACTATGACAACCACATCCGTTGTTGTCAGGACTACATCACCTCCACCATGTGACACATCGCCCCCGAGAGTGGCTACATCATATGAGTTGATCATAAGAGGTAATGACAAAGGTACTGATCTTCCATCTCTACATGAGAATGATGAATGCCTTGTCAATTTGAATGCACCATCTGATGAGCTACCCACTACTTTGATCACACCACCTATTTCAGAGGACTATGTTGATAATTTGACTTTGCCATGTGATCAAACAACTGAAATACCAACATTTTTGAGTGCACCCATTGAATTAACTATTGATGCAAAAGAACCAATGTTTAATAATTTTGATATGACCTCTAATCTTGGTGATGATTCTGTGTTGAATGACTTATTGCATGTTTGCTTATTTAAGCATGTTGTAGCATGTAAATTTGATGCAAGTAAGGTTTATTCACCAATGTTGGGATGGTTTAATGATGAACATTGTCAATCTTTTGAAATGAATAAGAGCTTCACTTATATGTGCAAACTGAGTTGCAATATTTTCATGCCTTCTACTTCTTGTGCTAATTTTTTGACTTTAAATTTTATGAACTATGCAAGTTACTCATCTATTCATGTGTCATATATGCAAAAATCAAGGAAAGTAAAAATGGATGACATATACATATACAACATGTACACCTTGTCTCTTTTGTTAGCCACATTTCAGATTAAGCAACAC
>NW_021280699.1:0-1044 GCF_002162155.2 Triticum dicoccoides
CGGAAACATAATACATGTGTGAATACATAGACAAACAGAGTGTCACTAGTATGCCTCTACTTGACTAGCTCGTTAATCAAAGATGGTTATGTTTCCTAACCATGAACAATGAGTTGTTATTTGATTAACGAGGTCACATCATTAGTAGAATGATCTGATTGACATGACCCATTCCATTAGCTTAGCACCCGATCGTTTAGTATGTTGCTATTGCTTTCTTCATGACTTATACATGTTCCTATGACTATGAGATTATGCAACTCCCGTTTACCGGAGGAACACTTTGGGTACTACCAAACATCACAACGTAACTGGGTGATTATAAAGGAGTACTACAGGTGTCTCCAATGGTCGATGTTGGGTTGGCGTATTTCGAGATTAGGATTTGTCACTCCGATTGTCGGAGAGGTATCTCTGGGCCCTCTCGGTAATACACATCACTTAAGCCTTGCAAGCATTACAACTAATATGTTAGTTGTGAGATGATGTATTACGGAACGAGTAAAGAGACTTTCCGGTAACGAGATTGAACTAGGTATTGGATACCGACGATCGAATCTCGGGCAAGTAACATAGCGATGACAAAGGGAACAACGTATGTTGTTATGCGGTCTGACCGATAAAGATCTTCGTAGAATATGTAGGAGCCAATATGGGCATCCAGGTCCCGCTATTGGTTATTGACCGGAGACGTGTCTCGGTCATGTCTACATTGTTCTCGAACCCGTAGGGTCCGCACGCTTAAGGTTACGATGACAGTTATATTATGAGTTTATGCATTTTGATGTACCGAAGGTTGTTCGGAGTCCCGGATGTGATCACGGACATGACGAGGAGTCTCGAAATGGTCGATACATAAAGATTGATATATTGGAAGTCTATGTTTGGACATCGGAAGTGTTCCGGGTGAAATCGGGATTTTACCGGGTTACCGGGAGGTTACCGGAACCCCCCGGGAGCCATATGGGCCATCATGGGCCTTAGTGGAAAGGAGAAAGGGGCAGCCCAAGGGGGCTGCGCGCCTCCCCCCTTCCCCTAGTCCTA
>NW_021280700.1:0-682 GCF_002162155.2 Triticum dicoccoides
CCGGCGAGCCCGACGCGGCGGCGGAAGTGGTTTTGGTCATTTCGGCCACCAAACGGACCGCGGAGACCACCGGAGTGGAGCTGAGGCCAACCCGCAGCTCTTGGCGGAGCCCGTTGGGGTCGGGGTGGCCGGAGTCGACGGCGGCGAGCTCGGCTGCGGCCGCCGGGGTTCGGTCGTGCACGGGAACAGGGTTGGAGCTCGAAGTCGAGCGAAGCGAGGTGCTAGGGATGCTCTACGGGGTCTTGCGAACTTGTTGGACTCGCCGGGGTGACCAAATGGTCACCGGAGCTGCGTCGACGGCGAGCTCGGCGACGGCGGAGGTTCGGCCGTGGTGGGGAGGTGGCTACGGTGAGGGAACGAGGGGAAGGAGAGGGGGAAACGGTGGCGTAGCTCACCGCGGTTGCAGTGGGCATCGAAGCGGGCTCGGGGACGCGCTGGAGACGGCGAATTCGACGGCGACGGTGGTCGGAGCCCGAAGAGGGGAACGGCGACGTGGCGGCAATGCAGGGCTTCCGGGGAGCTGTGGAGCGGTGGGGAGGAAGAGGGAGTCGAGGCGGAGCTCCTGAGCTAGTCGGGGGAGCGAGGGGTGGCCGGAGATGGCTGCTATGGCGAACGGCGACGAGTGTGGTGCTCGGCCGTGTGAGAGAGAGAGCGAGGGAGAGGAGAGGAGAACCGGGGGAGA
>NW_021280701.1:0-1923 GCF_002162155.2 Triticum dicoccoides
AAGACCATAAGCTTCAAAACTCACAAAGAGAAGAACCAAACAAGAACCAATAATATAGTAAGAAGAGTCAGGGGAGGTATGCCAACAAATAGAGGAGTGAAACCTCCAACTGAGAAGAACGGGCATAAACTCCAACATCGAAAACATCATAGAAGATGCGAGTGAACTCCGTTTTTGATGAACTGGAGCTTGTCACCAAGATGACCATAAGCTCTAAAAATCACAAAGAGAAGAACCAAACAAGAACCAATAATATAGTAAGAAGAGGCAGGGGAGGTATGCCAACAAATAGAGGAGTGAAACCTCCAACTGAGAATAACCGGCATAACCTCCAACATCGAAAACATCATAGAAGATGCTAGTGAACTCCGTTTTCAATGAACTCGAGCTTGTCACCAAGATGACCATAAGCTCCAAAACTCACAAAGAGAAGAACCAAACAAGAACCAATAATATAGTGAGAAGAGGCAAGGGAGGTATGCCAACAAATAGAGGAGTGAAACCTCCAACTGAGAAGAACCGGCATAACCTCCAACATCGAAAACATCATAGAAGATGCGAGTGAACTCTATATTCGATGAACTCGAGCTTGTCACCAAGATGACCATAAGCTCCAAAACTCACAAAGAGAAGAACCAAACAAAAACCAATAATATAGTAAGAAGAGGCAGGGGAGGTATGCTGTAACATCCCAAAATTCTAAATTTTGGAATGTTATAATAAATAGATAGATTTGTTTGTTTGTTTGAATTGTTGTGTGATTGATTGAGTGAAATTTGAAACTTTTTGAAAGTTAAATGAGAGGGAATAAAAGGACTTTCCCAAACTTTCATTTTTGCTTTCTGATCTCCGTGAATTCAAATATTTCTCATCACAAAACCCTGGAGAGAGGATAACATGACTTCTTCCATTTAAATGAAAAAGGGGTGTTGAAAATATTTGAATTTCATTTGGAAATATTTTCTAATTCATAAACTTCATGCAACTCAGTGATTTTCACGAGCGAAGATAAAATGACTTCTTCAAATTATATGAAATATGAGTTGGGAGTTTCAAAGAATTAAATTCAAAGTTCTTTTGAATTTATTTTCAATTTGGAGTTATTTGAGTTTTATTCAAATTATTTTTCTCCAAAAACAAAATATATGGAAAATAGGGTAACATGATTTCCTACATCAGAAAATTGGAGAGAAATTAATTTGAAGTCATTTTGGTATTTTAAAAATGATTTTTATTGGATTTTATTGGACCAGTAACACTGTGTGAATTATTAGAATTTTTGTGAATTTTAATTGAAGCTAAAATAATGTCCATATTGTAGAAAATCTTTTTCTGCAAATTTTGATATATTATATGCTTATATAAAAGTTTTAGTCATTTTTTATTTAGTTCTCTGAAATTTTTGTTTAAAAAAAAAATACCGCAGCGCCTTGGGCCAAAGGCCCAAGCCGCCAAAACCACCGGCCAGCCACAAGGCCATCACACGCGCCGCACCAAGGGAGCCAGGGAGCCGCTCCTTTTCCTTTTTCCTAATACTAGTAGGATTTGATCCCGTTTCGTTTATTCCGATTTGTTTCTAGATCTTTTCCCTTTTGTTTCCTAATCCTAATCTATTTCTTGTCCCCTACCCCAAGCAAAACCCTCCCTTCCCCAATATAAATACCCAAGCACCCCCCCCTCTAGCACATCAAATCAACACCTCTCCTCTCCTCTCCTCACCCCACGTCGCTGCGCCGCCTCGCCGGAGTTCGCCGGACCACCGCCGCCATTGCCGCCCCGCCCCACCACCTCCGGCCATCCTAGCCACCCACCGACCCTACCGTCCCTTCCCCGACGCCAGAGGGACACCGGAGGACGTCACCGGAGCTCCACCAGAACCCCATCATCGGAACTGCTACAGTAAATCCCGACCTACTTTTTTTT
>NW_021280701.1:3391-4474 GCF_002162155.2 Triticum dicoccoides
TTTGATTTTTGTTTGAGTTTTATTATCGATTTTCCTTGCTGTTTTGATTTTTATTTCGAGTGCTAAAATTGTTTGCTAGGATGTTTGCTTATGTGAATGCTATGTTTGACTATATAGATTTTAAACGGAGTGACGATTAGTTCTACCAAGTCATTTTCTGACAGCGTTGTTATCTTCATCAAGTATTACCAGGCAAGTTCACTTTGACCATGCTTTCATACCTATGTTTTATTGCATTTAGTGTCATCTTCGCAACAATCCCTCCAGTAGTGATATTGAATTCTTGTAGTTGATTAGTATGCATGAGGTAGGAACCCATCACCCTGTTACCAAGCCCGGGACGTTATTTATTTTAATGCTACGCTATAGTAGACGGGGTTTGGTATGAGTGCTCGAGAGTGGTGTGAAGAAGGAGGACTCTACGTCAATGACGACAACTCCATGATGGCATCTGCAAGGACTGCATTTTCAAGGCCTCAAGACTTCAAGACTCGAGACAAGAATTCAATACACACTACTAGGTGAAGGACGGTTGACGGGCACCCTGGAGAAACCAGTGGTTGGCCGGGATGCATGGAGAAGCGCCATGACATCTTGCGGAAAGCTTCACCCAGACTCAAAGAGACGGAAGAATGCTTCATGCCCGGAAGCTTACCTGTGCAACCGCAAGTCACTATGGGCTCTGGCTTGGTTGACCTTAGTTGTGACCCTGGCTGGGACGGTGCTAGCAGATGTAGAACTACGGTAGGATTGGATGAGCACCGGACAGTGGTCAGAGGAACTCTTCGGAAGACCATGTTTCGGTCATCTTGTTCTCAAACACCCTGAAGTGCGAGAACGTAAAGAGAGGGATCGAATCTTGCGGGTAAAGTGTACAAACCTCTGCAGAGGGTTTAAACCTAATCGATTAGCCGTGTCCCCGGTTACGGACAATTTGAGCCTCTGGACTTGGATCTATCTCGGAACTCTCAACACTGGACTGATAACTTAATTGTGGGCAACCTATGATGATTTTGGGTTATGAGACATCGGTTGGCGGAACCATGTCATGATAGAAAACTCCATAGTACAGACTTCACTTTT
>NW_021280702.1:0-2161 GCF_002162155.2 Triticum dicoccoides
TGTGGTAGTAGCTGAATCTTAAATCACGCATACAGATCTCAGTTCTTAGGGACGGTCTCAATGAAACAACCCACCATGTACTCCTACATGGCCTCTCATCGATACCTTTACCAAAACATGTTCAACACATCCCTCACATTACCGACATAATCGTATCACTCTAGCCCATCACCCAGATGAACCAGACCTGACACAACTCTAAGCATAGATGGCATAGCAAGGTAGGAATCACATACATGGCTCAAACAACTCCTACACATGCTGGTGGGTTTCATCTAGTTACTGTGGCAATGACAGGTCATGCAGAGGATAAGGGTTCAACTACCGTAGCACACAGCAGCTTGAATCGCGTTGTCTTAATGCAGTAAACAAGAGCAGAAGCGAGAACATGGTTTTGTATCGGAATGATCAATGGGTTGCTTGCCTGTTGTAGTGGTAGTAGGGTACTGCCCTTCAGACGGATACTCGGGGTTATCCTCGGAGGCAGAACCTACCACGAAAGACACACCGAACATAATCAACACATGGCAATATGCAACAATATGATGCATGCTATGACATGGCAAGATGAAAGTGTCTTGGCCTAATGCAAGCTAAAACAGAAGGGGATGAACTCATTTGAATCAAAGATTCAAATATTAGCTCATAAAACATGGCCTTATTAGTGCATAACCTTATTCTGCTTAAACAGCAAGGTTAACTTGTTTTGTCATGCATGAAACCATTACAGATGGATAGATTGAATTTTTTTGATCATTTTTCATATATAAATCTTTGCATTTGGAGCTATGGTTGATTTTCTATGATTTTTAGAAGTTTTGACTATTTTCTGGAATTTCCTATTAAAGAATAAATCCAGTAATTGAATTAATGCGTCAGCACTGCGTCACTGTGACGTCAGCGGGTCAAAGGCGCCAGCCCAGGTCAAACCTGACTGGTGGGCCCCTTCTGTTAGTCTCTCAGCTAACTAACAGAGTTAGTTAGTGTTTAGTTAGCACTAAATGGGGTTAGTTAGGCCCTGGGCCCACATGTCAGTGAGAGAGGGTTAGTTAACGATGTCATTAACATCTAACGGAGTGATTAGCTCTAATTAAAACTAATCTAATTTAGTTAGGAGCCGGCCCCACCTATCAGTGACTCAGGCGGGGTCAAACTGGGGTCAAACCCCTGGTCAGCAGGGGTTAATCCTGCCGGCGTTGAGCCGCCGGCGAGGCCGAGATGGCGGAGAGCGTCGGAAACGCTGCTCCGGCCACGGTTTGATGCGCGGGTGGGTGCTACGGGTAGCTAGAGGTGTGGTGCATCCATTGGTGGCATTGGTTGGTGCTGGGGTGGCCAGGAACGATGACGGCGTCGAGCCGGGCGGCGGCCGGAGCTCGGCCGTTGGTGGTTTTGCTGCTGCTGCGAGCTAGGGGGGAAACGGACATGCTAGCGAGGCGCTGCAAGGTGCAGTGAGTGCGTTAAGCACCCGCGCTTGACCAAATGGTCACCGGAGTGACGCCGGCGTCGAGCTCGTGCGGCGGCGTGCTACGGTGAGCAAGGGGGCAACGTCTACGGCGAGCAAACGAAGCAGAGAAGAGGGGGGATCGGTAGAGGAGCTCACGGCGGTTGCAGAACGCGTCTCAGCGGGCTCGGGGGAGGTCGGACGTCTTCGGGGCGTTGCCGGCGATCTCGGCGGACCGAGGAAGAAGAAGGCGTCGGGAAGGCGCTTGGAGGCGTCCAGTGTTGCGTGAGTCGACGAGGAGGCGTAGACGATGGAGGCGGAGCTCACGGGAACGTCAGGGAGACGAGGGGGTGGCTCTGGTGGAAACTACGGCGAACGGCGGCGAGGATCGCGCTCGCCCATCGCGGGAGAGGGTGAGGGAGACGAGGGGGAGAGAGGGGAGGAGTGCAGGGAGGTGCTGCGCATCTCTGTGGCGCTCAGATGGGGACGAGGAGGTAGCAGGAGGTGGAAGCAGGAGGTGGCCATGGGAGCACGCGCCGGCGACACGCCTCTGCCTACTGGCAGAGGTGGGTGACGACTGGCACAGGCCAGGTGGGCCGGGCTAGCACAGGTAAGGCCCAGGTGGGCTTCTCCCTCTCTCTCTTTTTCTAATTTGTTTTCTTTTTCTATTTAACTGCAACTGTTGGGCTTTATTAAAAATACTAAGTCCTTTCCAAAAAT
>NW_021280703.1:0-1355 GCF_002162155.2 Triticum dicoccoides
GGCTTTCGCTTGAAGTCTGCCGAGCACATGTCGTGTGCAGACGCTAAGTGGTGGAAACATGTATGAAGAAGTACACCCCTGCAGGGTTAATATCATCTATTCGAATAGCCGTGTCCGCGGTAAAGGACTTCTGGGTTGCCTATATCAGTTCATAGACAAGTGAAAGTGGATACTCTAAAATACGCAAGATAAGCGTGAGTACTATGGATGGCGTTCTCGTAGGGAGACGGGAGCGGATCCATAGTGGTGTATTGATATGGTGAATATGTGGACTCGTGTGCGCCACCTCAAAAGAGTTACTTGCAGTCGTAGTTCAGGATAGCCACCGAGTCAAAGCTGGCTTGCTGCAGTTAAACCCCACCACCCCTTTGTTGATAATGATGCATATGTAGATAGTTCTGATGTAAGTCTTGCTGGGTACATTTGTACTCACGTTTGCCTATTTTATGTTTTTGCAGAGAGACTTCAGTCTCACTAGTAATTCCGCGTGGTCTTCGACGTTTAGCTTGTTACCTCAGCTACGATCTTGAGCCCTCGGCAGGATCTGGTAGATAGTCAGGCTTCTCAGCCTTTTTCATTTCCAGATGTCTGTACTCAGACATGATAGCTTCCGCTTGTGCTTTGACTTGTATGCTCTGAATGTTGGGTCGTGAGACCCCTGTTTGTAATATCTCGCTCCTCGGAGCCTATTGAATAAATACTTGAGTCGTAGAGTCATTTTGTGATGCCATGTTGTATTGCACATACCGAGCATATTGTGTGTATGCTATTGAAATGCTTGGTATGTGTGGGATCTGACTATCTAGTTGTTTATCCTTAGTAGCCTCTCTTACCGGGAAATGTCTCCTAGTGTTTCCACTGAGCCATGGTAGCTTGCTACTGCTCCGGAACACTTAGGCTGGCCGGCATGTATCCTTCTTCGTTCCTGTGTCTGTCCCTTCGGGGAAATGTCATGCGATGAATACCGGAGTCCTGTTAGCCCGCTACAGCCCGGTTCACCGGAGTCCTGCTAGCCCAGTGCTACAGCCTGGATTCACTCGCTGATGACCGACACGTTCGATGTTGGGTCATGGATGCCTGTCCCTGTAAGTTTGTGCCACTTTGGGTTTACGACTAGCCATGTCAGCCCGGGCTCCTTACCATATGGATGCTAGCGACACTACCATATACGTGTGCCAAAAGACGCAAACGGTCCCGGGCAAAGGTAAGACGACACCCGTGGGAATACCTTGCGTGAGGCCGCAAAGTGATATGAGGTGTTACATGCTAGATCGATGTGGCATTGAGTCGGGGTCCTGACAGCGTTGGTATCAGAGCTTGACTGCCTATAGGATTACCAAGCCAAACTGGTCGAA
>NW_021280704.1:0-1004 GCF_002162155.2 Triticum dicoccoides
GAGCCATGTATTGCGTCTCATGATCAGAATCATCTCCACCATGTTCTTCACGTGTAATAAGAGCCAAAGTCTCCTCATCATAGTCACTAGCGGACTCATATCCACCATCCGCGGTAGCAATCATCACACGCGGAGATTTGCATTCTCTCGCATAATGACCTCCTCCCTTACAACGACGACAAATAATATCACTTGTGTGCCCTGTTGATGCCATGGAAGAAGAAGAACGCTGTGCAGGCCCCGTAGGTGCGCTCTTGGCAGATAATGGTGGTTGTGCCTGTTTTCTTGTATCACGGCTGGAGGTGGCACCGGATGGAGGTGCTGGTGCAGTTGAAGTAGAAGATGCACGTGGTGTCCATGATGAAGGTCGGCCTGCAGAAAAGTTAGTTCGCCCCAATGCTTGTCGATCCTGCACTTCACGTTCAGCTTTACAAGCAAGATGGAATAAACGAGTGATATTAGTATACTCCTTATAGTAAAGAATGGTCTGAATCTCTCTATTTAATCCACCCAGAAAACGTGCAAGCATAGCTTCATTCTCCTCAACAATACCACATCTAATCATGCCAGTTTGTAATTCCTGATAATATTCTTCTACAGAATTTTTTCCTTGTCTTAAACGCTGCAATTTTTGAAGCAATTCACGTTGATAATATGGTGGAACCCAACGCGTACGCATAGCAGTTTTCAAAGCAGCCCAAGTAGTTGGAATAGGATACAATCTATAATGTTCAGACCACCATACACATGCAAAACTAGTGAAAGCACAAACAGCAGCAGCAACTCGTCTCTCCTCAGGATATTGTAAACATGTAAATCGTTGTTCAGTTTCTAACTCCCAAGTAAGATATATATCAGGAACATATCTACCCTCAAATGGTGGAATATTCAATTTCAGTTTAGGAATATGGACATCATCTCGTACCTGAGGTGGTGGTGCAGGCCTACCATTACGAATATATACCTGAGGTCGACCTGCTGGTGGTGGTACAGGTGGCTGCACG
>NW_021280705.1:0-1244 GCF_002162155.2 Triticum dicoccoides
TCCTCGACAGAGGGAGGGGAGTGTGGCCGGCGCGCGCGCGCGCCACCGCGCCACGCCACCTGCTCGCCTGCCTGCCTGCCCCTCCCCTCCTCGTCTCGATGCCCCGGACGACGCCACGCCCTCCCCTGCTCTCTCTCACTCTCCCTCGGTTCTTCCCTTCCTCTCCCTCGCTCTCTCTCTCACGGCCGAACACCACCATCGCCGCCGTTCGCCATAGCAGCCGTCTCCGGCCACCCCTCGCCCCTCCGTTGAGCTCAGGAGCTCCGCCTCGACCCCCTCTTCCTCCCCACCAAGCCAAGCCCCTCGGGAAGCCCTGCATCGCCGCCCACGTCGCCGTTCCCCTCCTCGGCCACCGGAGATCGTCGCCGTCGAATCGAGAGCTACCGGACGTCCCCGAGCCCGCTAACCATCCCTGCAGCTCCGCGGTGAGCCGCTGACCCGATTTCCCCTTGCCCCGTCGTCCCTAGCATCCTGTAGCTGCCGCCCCCTTGAGCTCCGAAGCTCGCCGCCGCCGTGCCTCGTCGCCGCCGTGGCTGGAGCCGTTGTAGCTCGAAGCCGAGCACACCATCGTGCTCCACACCTCACCAGGAGCACGTAGCACGCACCAACGCCTCCCCTAGCGCCCTGCATCGCCTAACCCGCCGTTGGCCGAACTCCGGCCGCCGCTCGCGAGCTCGCCGTCGTCAGTACCGGCCACCTCAGGCACGACCACCACCACCGTTCGACGCGCGGGAGCAAGGGCTCTCCAACGAGCCCAAGCACGGCCTCGCCCGTGCCCTGTAGCGCGTTTCCGTGTCGCGCCGCCGTCTCGGGCCTCGCCGGCGTCATGTCGCCGGTGGGTTTGACCTGTTTGACCTGGGGTTTGACCCCCCCAGGGTCACTGACGTGTGGGCCCCGTCGGCCAGGTGGTCAGATTAGTGCTAATCACTGTTAGTCAACCCCCCTGACACTGACCAGTGGGCCCCAGCGCCACTAATTCCTAATTAGGATTAAATTAACCCTGTTAAACCCCCCTGTCACTGACGTGTGGACCCCACACGTCAGGTTTGACCCCAGCCAGCCGCAGTTGACCACTAACGTCATGCTGACGTCATGCTGGCACAATGTATATATTTCTGGATTTAATTTAAATCAGGAAATTCCAGAATATTATTTAAACTTCAAAAATTCATAACTTTTATTCTGTAACTCCAAATTAGACAAATTATATATGAAAAATGATCAGAAAAATCCAATCTATCCAT
>NW_021280706.1:0-1328 GCF_002162155.2 Triticum dicoccoides
TGTATCTTAAATCACGCATACAGATCTCAGTGCTTAAGGTCAGCTTCAATGAAACAACCCACCATGTACTCCTACATGGCCTCTCATCGATACCTTTACCAAATCGTGTTCACCACACCACTCTCATTACCGACATAATCATTTCACTCTAGCCCATCACCCAGATGAACCAGACCTGACACGACTCTAAGCATAGCAGGCATAGCAAGGTAGGAACAACACATACATATGGCTCAATCAACTCCTACACATGCTAGTGAGTTTCATCTAGTTACTGTGGCAATGACAGGTCATGCAGAGGAAATGGGTTCAACTACCGTAGCACACAGCAGTTTGAATCGCGTTGTCTTAATGCAGTAAAAGAGAGCAGGGGCGAGAACATGGGATTGTATCGATATGATCAAATGGTTGGTTGCTTGCCTGATGGTTCGATGCACTGATACGGGTCTTCGTTAGGGTAATCACGGTACTCCTCGGGGACAGAACCTGCCGCAGAGAGCACCGATTCACAAACATTACCAAACAGTATGCAACAACATGATGCATGCATGAGACATGGCAAAATGAGTGTATTGGGCTAATGCAACTAAAACGAGAAGGGTTTGAACAAATTTGAACCAAGGATTCAAATTTCAAATTCAAATATGGCCTCTTAAAGTGCTTTTCCTTGTTCTGCTTAAAACATCAATTTAACTTGTTTGATCATGCATGAAAATAGTACAGATGGATAGATTGGATTTTTCTGATCATTTTTCATATATAATTTGTCCAATTTGGAGTTACAGAATAAAAGTTATGAATTTTTGAAGTTTAAATAATATTCTGGAATTTCCTGATTTAATTTAAATCCAGAAAATCAATTACTGCGTCAGCCTGACGTCAGTGTGGCGTCAGCAGGTCAACGGAACTGGTCCAGGTCAAACCTGACAGTGGGTCCCGCATGTCAGGGTGATTATTTTAATTAAAACTTAATTAAAACTAATCCTGTTTAATTAACAGGGCTGGGCCCCACCTGTCATTGACTCAGGGGAGTCAACCAGGGCCCACCCGTGGTCAAACCCGGGTCGGCTGCACCGGCGTTTAGCCGCCGGCGAGCCCGACGCGGCGGCGGAAGTGGTTTTGGCCATTTCGGCCACCAAATGGGCCGCGGAGACCACCGGAGGGAAGCTGAGGACAAACCGCAGCTCTTGGCGGAGTCCGTTGAGGTCGGGATGGCCGGAGTTGGCGCCGGCGACGACTTTGGCGGCCACCGGGGTTCGGTCGGAGGTGAACTTGGCGCTAGAGGGTTCGGTGAGGCTCGTGGAGTAGCTAGCTAGGTGCTGCGGAAC
>NW_021280707.1:0-4388 GCF_002162155.2 Triticum dicoccoides
GATGCGCTAAGTCGTAAATCTTATTGTAACAACCTGATGTTACAACAAAGTCAACCGCTTCTCCATGAGGAATTTCGGAAGCTTAACCTTCACATTGTTCCTCAAGGTTTTCTTTCCACCTTGGTGGCAAAACCTACCCTTACGGATCAGATTATCAAAGCACAGAAGGTAGATCCGGGAATCTCCCGCATCAAGAGAAACATAAAGAAAGGAATTGCGAATTGTTTCTCCATTAATGATCAAGGGGTCGTATACTTCGGGAATCGACTAGTGGTTCCCAAAGTGCGAAACCTGAGGCGATTGATTCTTAAGGAAGCTCATGAATCTCCTCTCACCATTCATCCCGGTAGTACTAAGATGTATCAGGACCTACGCCAGAGGTTCTGGTGGACTAGGATGAAGAGAGAAATTGCTCAGTATATGGCTAATTGCGACGTTTGTCGTCGTGTAAAAGCAGAGCATCAACGGCCTGCTGGCACCCTTCAACCCTTAGCTATTCCTGAATGGAAATGGGATAAAATTGGTATGGATTTCATTACCGGTTTTCCCAGGACCAAGAGAGGGAATAATGCTATTTTTGTCGTGGTCGATCGTCTTTCCAAAGTAGCCCATTTCCTACCTGTTCGTGAGAGTATAACCGCTAGTCAGCTGGCAGACTTATACATCTCCCGAATAGTGTCTCTCCATGGTGCTCCTTTGGAAATTAACTCGGATCGAGGAAGTCTTTTCACCTCTCGATTTTGGGAAAGTTTCCAAAATGCTATGGGAACCCGTCTCTCCTTTAGCACCGCCTTCCACCCTCAGTCGAGTGGTCAAGTGGAACGCGTCAACCAGATTCTAGAAGACATGCTTCGAGCCTCTGTTATCTCATTCGGAATGGACTGGGAGAAGTGCCTTCCATTTGCCGAATTCGCTTACAACAACAGCTATCAATCTAGCTTGGGTAAAGCCCCTTTTGAAGTTCTCTATGGACGACGGTGTCGAACACCCCTTAACTGGTCAGAGACCGGGGAAAGACAATTCTTTGGCCCGGATATGATTCAGGAAGCAGAAGAACAAGTTCGTATCGTTCGTGAAAAGTTGAAAACAGCCCAATCCCATCAAAAGAGTCAATATGACCGAAAGCATAAGGCTATGACTTTCGAGGTTGACGAGAAAGCTTATCTTCGGGTCACCCCTCTGAAGGGAACCCATCGTTTCGGTATCAAAGGCAAATTGGCTCCTCGTTACATTGGACCTTTTCGCATTCTCGCCAAACGAGGAGAAGTTGCCTACCAGCTGGAACTACCTCCGCATCTCTCCAGAGTCCACGATGTCTTCCACGTTTCTCAACTCAGGCGTTGCTTCTCGGATCCTATCCGTGAAGTGGACCACGAAACGCTTGATCTCCAAGATAATCTTACATATCGAGAGTACCCCGTCCGTATCCTCGATCAGGCCGAACGTATCACCCGACGTCAGAACATCAAGTTCCTCAAAGTACAATGGTCGCACCATTCTGAGGATGAAGCAACTTGGGAAAGGGAGGATCGTCTTCGACTCGAGTACCCCGCCTTCTTCCCGGAAGAACCCAAATCTCGGGACGAGATTCTTTTGAGTGGGGGTGAGTTGTCACACCCTAGCTAGTCATGCATTAGAGTGTTGCATCATGTTTACTCTTTCATCAGAAACTTGAAATGGGGATCCGTGAAACCCTCAGAATCATTTTGAAAATGACCCAAATAAAAATTTCTCCAAAAGGGTCCAAGAAAATGCTCATGTTGCTCTCTGAAAATATTGGACAGAGATAAAAATCAAACCAATATTTTAGTGGCTCATGGACATTTATTTTGGGCATTTGGAATTAATGCATAAATATTTGCATTGGAAATATATTTCTATATATATTAATATATGTCCAAATATTATGCCAATTATAAAGGAGCTCTGGAATAATATATCTAGCCCCTGCAAAAATTGGCATAAGTTAAATAAATGATTTAATATATTATTTTAATCAAAACAAATGTCAGAAATTAGAAAACAGAAAATAAATAACAGGAGGAGCTTACCTGGGCTCCTCCACTGTGCGGCCCAGCCAGCTGGCTGGCCCAGCCAGCAGGCGGCCCAGCCCGTCTCCCTCCTCTGTCGTCTTCGCCCTGACAGAGGGAGGGGAGTGTGGCCGGCGCGCGCGCGCGCGCCACCGCGCCACGCCACCTCTCTCCCTGCCTGCCTGCCCTCCCCTCCTCGCTCGATGCTCCGGACGACGCCACGCCTCCCCCCTGCTCTCTCTCACTCTCCCTCGGCTCCTCCCTCCTCTCCCTCGCTCTCTCTCTCACACGGCCGAACACCACCCTCGCCGCCGTTCGCCATAGCAGCCGTCTCCGGCCACCCCTCGCTCCCCCGACTAGCTCAGAAGCTCCGCCACAACCCCCTCTTCCTCCCCACCGCTCCACAGGCCTCCGGAAGCCCTGCATCGCCGCCACGTCGCCGTTACCCTCTTCGGGCTCCGACCATCATCGCCGTCGAATTCGCCGTCTCCAGCGCGTCTCCGAGCCCGCTTCGACGCCCACTGCAACCGCGGTGAGCCCCCGAGTCGTTTCCCCCTTCTCTCCTGGTCTCTTTCGACCTCTAGGCCTTAGCCCCACCTTGGCCGAGAGCTCCACGCCGCCGGCGATGTCGCCGTCGTGGCCACGGTCACCGTAGCGCCCAACCGAGCACACTATCGTGCTCCACGCCTCACTAGGAGCACGCAGCACGCACCAACGCCTCCCCAAACACCCTGCAACGCCGACTCCGACCGCACCCGAACT
Organism: Triticum dicoccoides; assembly: GCF_002162155.2. Taxonomy (NCBI): domain Eukaryota; kingdom Viridiplantae; phylum Streptophyta; class Magnoliopsida; order Poales; family Poaceae; genus Triticum; species Triticum dicoccoides. The sequence goes on from NW_021280707.1 coordinate 2,793, forward strand.
CCGGCGGCCGCAGCCGAGCTCGCCGCCGTCGACTCCGGCCACCCCAGGCCCAGCCACGGCCACCGTTCGACGCGCGGGAGCAAGAGCTCTCCAACGAGCCCAAGAACGGCCTCGCCCGTGCCCTGTAGCGCGATCCCGCACCGCGCCGCCGTCTCGGGCCTCGCCGGCGTCGTGTCGCCGGTGGGTTTGACCCACCTTGACCACGGCAGGACCCCCTTGAGTCCCTGACAGGTGGGCCCAGCCCTGTAGCTAATTAGGATTAGCGCTAACCACTGTTAGTTAACCCCCTGACACTGACCAGTGGGCCCCAGCGCCACTAATCCCTAATTAAGATTAATTTAAACCTGTTAAACCCCCCCTGTCACTGACGTGTGGCCCCCACACGTCAGGTTTGACCCCAGACAGCCGCAGTTGACCACTGACGTCATGCTGACGTCATGCTGGCGCAATAATTATATTTCTGGATTTAAATTAAATCAGGAAATTCCAGAATATTATTTAAACTTCAAAAAATTCATAACTTTTATTCTGTAACTCCAAATTGGACAAATTATATATGAAAAATGATCAGAAAAATCCAATCTATCCATCTGTACTATTTTCATGCATGATCAGACAAGTTAAATTGATGTTTCAAGCAGAACAAGGAAAAGCACTTTAAAAGGCCATATTTGAATTTGAAATTTGAATCCTTGATTCAAATTTGTTCAAACCCTTCTGGTTTTAGTTGCATTAGCCCAACACACTCATATTGCTATGTTTCATGCATGCATCATATTGTTGCACATTGTTTGGTGATGGTTGTGTATCGATGTCCTTGCGACAGGTTCTGCCTCCGAGGAGTACCGCGATTACCCTAACGAAGAACCGTATCAGTGCATCGAACCATCAGGCAAGCAACCAACCATTTGATCATATCGATACAATCCCATGTTCTCGCTCCTGCTCTCTTTTACTGCATTAAGACAACGCGATTCAAACTGCTGTGTGCTATGGTAGTTGAACCCATTTCCTCTGCATGACCTGTCATTGCCACAGTAACTAGATGAAACCCACTAGCATGTGTAGGAGTTGATTGAGCCCTATGTATGTGTTGTTCCTACCTTGCTATGCCTGCTATGCTTAGAATCGTGTCAGGTCTGGTTCATCGGGGTGATGGGCTAGAGTGAAATGATTACGTCGGTAATGAGAGTGGTGTGGTGAACACGATTTGGTAAAGGTATCGATGAGAGGCCATGTAGGAGTACATGGTGGGTTGTTTCATTGAAGCCGACCTTAAGCACTGAGATCTGTATGTGTGATTTAAGAATCAGCTACTACCATGCATTGGGCCCGAAACCAATGGACCCTCTCGGCTTCTTATTCACCCTAGTTCTCCGTCCAGGAGTTGCAAGTAGTTTCTGGTGTTTGTAGCCTACTGGAGGCCGTGGACAGCGCTGACCGTAGGGGTGGGCTGTGATGCGGTAGGTACGTGGCACGGTGTACCGAATACCCGTTAGGTATCTCGGGAACCCTGTTCACATCGTTCGGGGCCGTATGGGAAACCTCGGCCGGACTCCCTGCGGATGGAACCTGGATAGGCGATAAACCTGGACT
>NW_021280708.1:0-3028 GCF_002162155.2 Triticum dicoccoides
AGTAGCAAGCTACCAAGGCTCAGTGGAAGCACTAGGAGACATTTCCCGGTAAGAGAGGCTACCAAGGATAAACAACCAGATAGTCAGATCCCACACATACCATGCATTTCAATAACATACACACAATATGTTCGATATGTGCAAATACAACATGGCATCACAACATGACTCTACAACTCAAGTATTTTATTCAGTAGGCTCCGAGGAGCGAGATATTACAAACATGGGTCTCATGACCCAACACTCAGAGCATACAAGTCAAAGCACAAGCGGAAGCTTAACATGTCTGAGTACAGACATCTACAAATGAAAAAGGTTGAGAAGCCTGACTATCTACCAGATCCTACCGAGGGCACAAGATCATAGCTGAGGTAACAAGCTAAATGTTGAAGTTCACGCAGAACTACTAGTGAGACTGAAGTCTTTCTGCAAAAACATAAAATAGGCAAACATGAGTACGAATGTACCCAGCAAGACTTACATTAGAACTTACTACATATACATTATTATCAACAAAGGGGATGGTGGGGTTTTAACTGCAGCAAGCCAACTTTGACTCGATGGCTATCCTGAACTACGACTGCAAGTAACTCTTTTGAGGTGGCGCACACGAGTCCACATATTCACCATATCAATACACCATTATGGATCCGCTCCCGTCTCCCTACGAGAACGCCATCCATAGCACTCACGATTATCTTGCGTATTTTAGAGTATCCACTTTCACTTGTCTATGAACTATACAGGCAACCCAGAAGTCCTTTACCGTGGACATGACTATTCGAATAGATCATATTAACCCTGCAGGGGTGTACTTCTTCACACACAATCTCGCCACTTACCGCCATGTACACCTCGTGTATCTCGGCAAGCTTCAAGCGGAAGCCTGGCAAGGGAGTCGGCCACGACCTGACTAACCACACAAGTCTCTCGTCCAGGTTTATCGCCTATTCGGGTTCCATCCGCAAGGAGATCCGGCCGGGGTGTCGCTCACGGCCCCAAACGATGCGCAGGGTTCCCAAGCCCACCATCCGGGTGCCACTTGGTACACCGGGCCACTGTGCCTAGTCTGTCCCAAGCCCACCTGTACCGGGTGCCACTTGGTAGACTACTAACACTACCTACAAACACCAGAAACTAGTTGCAACTCCTGGACAGAGATTGAGTTGATTAATAAGTCGAGAGAGCTTGGAGTTCCAGGAGCCCAATGTGTGGTAGTAACTGTTCATGGATCACAAACACAGAACTCAGTTCCTGAGGACGGCTTCAATGAGATAACCCACCATCTACTCCTACATGGCCTCTCACCGCTACCTTTACCAAATCGTGTTCACACACTTAGCTCTCAACAGTAGGACATATTCACAACTACCCAATTCATCCCCGATGAATCAGACCTGACACAACTCTAAGCAATAATAGGCATGACAAACAAGCATGAATGAGTAGGCACATCAGGGCTCAAACAACCCCTACTCATGCTAGTGGGTTTCATCTATTTACTGTGGCAATGACAGGTCATGCAGAGGAAAAGGGTTCAACTACGCAGCATGTAACAGTTGAAGCGTTGTTGTCCTAATGCAGTAAAAGAGAGCATGAGCGAGAGAGTGGGATTGTATCGGAATGAACAAGAGGGTTTTGCCTGCCTGGCACTTCTGAAGATAGTATAGTTCTTCATCGGTGTCATCGAACTCATCGTCGGAACGTCGTCTACTGAGAGGGGACAAATACCGGCAAACAAGGAAGCACACAATCAATGCAATGCACAATATGATGCATGATCAGGACATGTATATGTGATGTTTTTTGTGCTAATGCAAACAACAACAAGTTCAATGGAGCTTATTTGAATCAAGGATTCAAATACTACTCCAAACTTAAGCATTTTAAATGCCCTTTATGTGTTTTCATCTATACAGCAGGTTTAGGTTGGTTTGTCATGCATGAAACGATGGATAGATTGAATTTTTTTGATAATTTTTCATATATAAATTATTTCATTCTGAGCTACGGTTGAATTTCTATGATTTTTAGAAGTTTTAACTAATTTCTGGAATTTCTGAATTATAACTAATCCAGAAAATGACTTATTGCGTCAGCATTAGGTCATGCTGACCTCAACAGGTCAACAGACCTGGCCAGGGTCAATTCTGACCAGTGGGGCCCACTAGTCAGTGACACAGAGTCAGCTACAGAGGCTGACATGTGGGACGTGGTCAAAGCTGACATGGCCAGTCAAAGTTAACAGGCGGGGCCCACTGCGATTAGTGCTAACCTAACAGAGAAATTAAACTAATTAGTTTAGGCGCTGGGGCCCACATGGCAGTGGCTCTAGGGGTGGTTAGCTGGGTCATTAGCTACTAATGACGTAGCCAAGTCGGACGCGCCGGCGGTTAGACTCCGGCGACCACGGCTCGCGGCAGCGACGCTTGGAATCGAGCTGCGGGCGGTGGTTTGGCGCGCTGGGAGTACTGGGGAGGAGCTCTTGCTCGTTCGCATCCAATGGACCGGGCGGGAGGCTGCGGGGTGGTCGGGAGCAACGCCGGTAGCAAGCGAGGCGGCGGCTGGAGCTACGGCGCCACAGGCGCGAGGACCGCAGCGCGCTAGCGAGCGAGCTGATGTCCGCGTGAGGCTCCTGGGAGCTCCCTGAGCACGCCTGCATGCTCGGGTTAGCCAGGCGGGGCTGCTAGCGATGGTGACGACGGACGTAGCGCCGGCGAGCTTCGGTGAGGACGGGGAGTAGCGCTAAGGCACATAATCGAGCGAGAGGACTGAGGGGAAACAGAGAGGAGCTCATGGAGGACACGCGGAGCAGATCAGCGGGCTTGGGGATGCACGGACGACGACGCAACGGTGATGGCGATCCAGCAGTCATGCACGAAGAAGACAGTCGATGGCGTCACTGCGGTTTGTCTGAGCTCGTGTGCTTCGACTTGGAGGAGCATCGGGCCGTCTCGGAGCTCGTGGGCATGGAGGAGGGGATAGGAAGGGCCGGTGGCCACGGTGAACGATGAGGTGGCGACGGCCG
>NW_021280709.1:0-81081 GCF_002162155.2 Triticum dicoccoides
GGGACTAAACTGCTTTTTAGTACTACTTGTCACCCCCAAACTGATGGACAAACTGAAGTAGTCAATAGAACGTTGTCTACTATGCTTAGGGCTGTTTTGAAGAATAATAAGAAAATGTGGGAGGAATGCTTGCCTCATATTGAATTTGCTTATAATCGTTCATTGCATTCTACTACTAAGATGTACCCTTTTGAAGTTGTGTATGGTTTCCTACCTCGTGCACCTATTGATTTGTTGCCTCTTCCATCTTCGGAGAAGGTTAATTTTGATGCTAAACAACGTGCTGAATTGATTTTAAAAATGCATGAGTTAACTAAGGAAAACATTGAGCGTATGAATGCTAAATATAAACTTGCTGGAGATAAGGGTAGAAAACATGTTGTGTTTGCACCTTGAGATCTTGTTTGGTTACATTTGCGTAAGGATAGATTTCCTGATTTGCGCAAATCAAAGCTAATGCCACGTGCTGATGGTCCCTTTAAGGTGTTAGAGAAAATAAATGATAATGCATATAAACTTGAGCTGCCTGCAGATTTTGGGGTTAGTCCCACTTTTAACATTGCAGATTTGAAGCCTTATTTGGGTGAGGAAGATGAACTTCCATCGAGGACGACTTCATTTCAAGAAGGGGAGGATGATGAGGACATCAATACAATTGTTACACCCACAGCCCCTGCTGCTATACATATTGGACCAATTACTAGAGCTCGTGCACGCCAACTAAATTACCAGGTACTTTCGTTTCTTGGTAATGATTCTAATGTTCATGAGAATATGATGCTGCCTAAATTGGATACATTTGTTTTGCTTACAAATGAAGGGCCTAGCTTGGAGAATTATGAACATTGGAGCAAGAACAAGCATGGAGATGATGGCGTGCGCAAGGGGAACAAGAACGGAGTTACAAGTGATGATTTCAGGACTTTGAAGCCACCATAATGGGTGCATGAAGCCTTGGACGAAATATACAAGATGCCATGATGAGGACATGACTACCTTGGATATGACCAAAAATATTGCATATATGCATATTTGTCAGGTGATTTCTAGTGCAAACTATTCAATAATCTATTTATGTTATCCAGAACAAAAATACTTCACACACTTCTGTGTTTTGTCTAATTGCATGTGTATGGGACATTTGTACAATCCACATATGAAGATAAGGAAGAAAGAGATGTTTATTTGCTGTCCAAAAAGTTCTCTCACGTCACTTTTGGCCCAAGAGAAGATAGAGTCCAAGTCTCTCACGTTCTGGATTCAGATTCGGACTGCACAGACATACCTGACTCAAAACGCACACAAGTTTTTCATACGGACTCCGAATTGGGTGATTCTTTTTTTGTTGGAAACTAGATTTCGTGCACTTTCCAACCCAATTGGAATCACCTTAAAATTCGTCCGGAGCGTTGAGTTGTGGACGAAACAATCTGATGCTGCAGCAGAATCCGAGTCAAACTACAAGTCCAAAGGTGTTACATCACCTCCACTTGGGCCCATTGGCCTTGTACGACCTAGATTTAGTTTTAGGCTGCCTTGGGACGTCCTCCCACCTCCTTGGCCGCCACCCCTTGCTCCTATATAAGTAGATCCATCTAGTAGCTTTTCCTTGGGATTTGTTTAGTTAAAAGTTAGCCATTGCAACTTCGTGTACTTCGTTTGTGTCCAACGACCAGACCAAGACCGCTTACGGATCCCCACCATTATCAATACTTCATATATATTCGCAATATTCAGATTGCTTTATCATATTCTTGCTTGTTCTTCGATTGCTTGCAGGAATAGACCTTCGTGGTCTGGTTGATCGTGCTCCAGCGTGGTCAATAACCTCTCGGCGTTGGTTTAGCGATTGCTAAGGCGCAACGTCGTGCATGTTTGTAGTCGGATTGTCAAAGTCGTCTCCACCAAATCGATAGTTATCATCTCATCGAAAGATCGGGACACCCCCGCCTCTATCAAGATGATGAGGACATGACTACCTTGGATATGACCAAAAATATTGCATATATGCATATTTGTCAGGTGATTTCTGGTGCAAACTATTCAATAATCTATTTATGTTATCCAGAACAAAAATACTTCACACACTTTTGTGTTTTGTCTAATTGCAGGTGTATGGGACATTTGTACAATCCACATATGAAGATAAGGAAGAAAGAGATGTTTATTTGCTGTCCAAAAAGTTCTCTCACGTCACTTTTGGCCCAAGAGAAGATAGAGTCCAAGTCTCTCACGTTCTGGATTCAGATTCGGACTGCACAGACATACCTGACTCAAAACGCACACAAGTTTTTCATACGGACTCCGAATTGGGTGATTCTTTTTTTGTTGGAAACTAGATTTCGTGCACTTTCCAACCCAATTGGAATCACCTTCAAATTCGTCCGGAGCGTTGAGTTGTGGACGAAACAATCTCATGCTGCAGCAGAATCCGAGTCAAACTACAAGTCCAAAGGTGTTACATCACCTCCACTTGGGCCCATTGGCCTTGTACGACCTAGATTTAGTTTTAGGCTGCCTTGGGACGTCCTCCCACCTCCTTGGCCGCCACCCCTTGCTCCTATATAAGTAGATCCATCTAGTAGCTTTTCCTTGGGATTTGTTTAGTTAAAAGTTAGCCATTGCAACTTCGTGTACTTCGTTTGTGTCCAACGACCAGACCAAGACCGCTTACGGATCCCCGCCTTTATCAATACTTCATATATACTCGCAATATTCAGATTGCTTTTATCATATTCTTGCTTGTTCTTCGATTGCTTGCAGGAATAGACCTTCGTGGTCAGGTTGATTGTGCTCCAGCGTGGTCAATAACCTCTCGGAGTTGGTTTAGCGATTGCTAAGGCGCAACGTCGTGCACGTTTGTAGTCGGATCGTCAAAGTCGTCTCCACCAAATCGATAGTTACCATCTCATCGAAAGATCGGGACACCCCGCCTCTATCAAGTGGTATCAGTTTTCAGGTTGCTCGGTGAGAATTTCCAGTTTTTCCTAGATTAGATTTATTTTCTTACCTATTGTCCAAGAAAAAGCCACAAAACAAAAGTTAGATCTATTCATCCTTTGTCCTAGCCAGACTGAGCCTTTGCAATTTTCTTTTCATTGTTTGCATTATTGAATTATCGGTTGCATCACCGTGTCGAGTTGCTGGTCTTACTGTCTAGGTCGTTTAGAGTTTCGAGTTCTGTTCACATAAGTCACGTCGCCGCTGCATCGTTATCCCTTCCGCTGTCCACCACCCATCCATCAATTTCCTCCACGTGCTACCCACCGTTCATTGTCATAATCATAGTTGAGATCGTTCCCATCTTCGCTTGATCCAATCTACATCTTATCTAGTTTGTTTTGGAAAGAGGGAGAGAGAAAAAAAAGGAAAAGAAAAAAAAAGCGTCAGAAAAAAAAGAGAGAAGAAAAAAATTGGATCTATCTAGAATCAATCTCGTACCTGAATTCGGATTGGAATCTGTTTTGTGCACTGTTCAGTAAAACAGGTGTATCTTCCTCATACGAAGTCCGTTTTGGCTCCGTGAGTACTCAAATTGAAGATAGCGACGAGCCGCATCTAAATAGTTGCAGAAGCTAGTTCAATATTTGACACCTCAAAATCGGCTTCTAAATAGGTCTTTTTGCCCTCCGAAGTTCGTGAATACAGCTTGTTCCAATTTTTCAGGCCAGTTTTAGAATTCTTTGACTCCTCATATCAACTCGGAATTGAGTGATTCTTTTTGCATTGGAAAGCTTGAGTTAGTAGCATTCTTTGAAAGAATTTATCAGCAAATTGTCTCAAAATTTTCAAGAGGAAAGTTGGAGAGAGAGTTGTTGTATATCCTGCTTGGCGGTTGTTTTTCATCATTATCTTCACTGCCGTTGTGATCTTCACTTATATCTTGCTGTCAAGAGCTACTTAGTATCCTTCATTGATGCTAGTTGTGCTACGCCGTGACCTTATTAGTGTTCCAGGCTCGCGTCTCTAGTCCGGTCTAGCCTAGGACCAGCACAGTACCGTCGTTGAGCGTTTATTCAACATTGCATCTTTGAATTGATTATTGCTAATCTTTTGCTACCATATATAGCCAACCCAGCTCCACATATTTCTACACTGTGTATACGTACGCTCCCCTGGCAATCGCTTTACTCAATATTCGGAGTTACTTGACACCGCTGGTTGCCGATCACCGCCTGCTGCATGGTAAGAACTTGTAAGACATTGATATTTGCTTTACTGTGAGCGTTTTACCACCACATCCTAGTAGTTGTAGGAACATTATTTTTGGGTTCTGTTTCTTGTTCTACTAATCATGACAGGATCCAGAGTCAATTCATGGGCTTTGTCGATCGCGGGAGACGTGCCACCACCTTTGCAAATACCACAACCGTCACGAGAGGTGCACAAACATCCAAATGCACATGATCAGGTTAATGTATCTATACCACCATTTAATGGCCGTTTTAAACCTGCGTTATATATTGAATGGGAGTTTGACATAAAAAATATATTTGCTTCCCATAATTTCAATGAACATAAAAAGGTTAAGGTTGCGGTTGGTTCTTTCACTGGTTATGCTTTGGTTTGGTGGAGTGAATATTGTCGGTTACACCCTGATTATATACCTACTACTTGGGATGATTTGAAACTTGCCATGCGACATATTTTTGTCCCTGCTTATTATACTCGTGACATGATTAAGAAGTTGCAACACTTAAAACAAGGTAGTGAAACTGTAACAAAATATTATGATGATTTACAAACTACCTTGTTGCATTCCTCTTTAGAAGAAAGTGAAGATGATTTTATGGATAGATTTTGGGGAGGATTAAACCGTGATATTCAAGAGATACTAATTCATGAAGAGTGTTATCCTATGGACCATTTGTTTCATCTTGCTTGCAAAGCTGAACAGGAAATAAAACGACGTGTTGGCCACGAGGAGAACAAGCGGACGGTGCACATTCCAAGAGTTGATATGATTGTTCCTTCAACTACTAGGCATACTATGACAACCACATCCGTTGTTGTCAGGACTACATCACCTCCACCATGTGACACATCGCCCCCGAGAGTGGCTACATCATCTGAGTTGATCATAAGAGGTAATGACAAAGGTACTGATCTTCCATCTCTACATGAGAATGATGAATGCCTTGTCAATTTGAATGCACCATCTGATGAGCTACCCACTACTTTGATCACACCACCTATTTTAGAGGACTATGTTGATAATTTGACTTTGCCATGTGATCAAACAACTGAAATACCAACAATTTTGAGTGCACCCATTGAATTAACTATTGATGCAAAAGAACCAATGTTTAATCATTTTGATATGACCTCTAATCTTGGTGATGATTCTGTGTTGAATGACTTATTGCATGTTTGCTTATTTAAGCATGTTGTAGCATGAAAATTTGATGCAAGTAAGGTTTATTCACCAATGTTGGGATGGTTTAATGATGAACATTGTCAATCTTTTGAAATGAATAAGAGCTTCACTTATATGTGCAAACTGAGTTGCAATATTTTCATGCCTTTTACTTCTTGTGCTAATTTTTTGGTTTTAGATTTTATGAACTATGCAAGTTACTCATCTATTCATGTGTCATATATGCAAAAATCAAGGGAAGTAAAAATGGATGACATATACATATACAACATGTACACCTTGTCTCTTTTGTTAGCCACATTTCAGATTAAGCAACGCCGAGGACGGCTTTATTTTCAAGAAGGGGAGGATGATGAGGACATGACTACCTTGGATATGACCAAAAATATTGCATATATGCATATTTGTCAGGTGATTTCTAGTGCAAACTATTCAATAATCTATTTATGTTATCCAGAACAAAAATACTTCACACACTTTTGTGTTTTGTCTAGTTGCAGGTGTATGGGACATTTGTACAATCCACATATGAAGATAAGGAAGAAAGAGATGTTTATTTGCTGTCCAAAAAGTTCTCTCACGTCACTTTTGGCCCAAGAGAAGATAGAGTCCAAGTCTCTCACGTTCTGGATTCAGATTCGGACTGCACAAACATACCTGACTCAAAACGCACACAAGTTTTTCATACGGACTCCGAATTGGGTGATTCTTTTTTTGTTGGAAACTACATTTCGTGCACTTTCCAACCCAATTGGAATCACCTTCAAATTCGTCCGGAGCGTTGAGTTGTGGACGAAACAATCTGATGCTGCAGCAGAATCCGAGTCAAACTACAAGTCCAAAGGTGTTACATCACCTCCACTTGGGCCCATGAGCCTTGTACGACCTAGGGTTAGTTTTAGGCTGCCTTGGGACGTCCTCCCACCTCCTTGGCCGCCACCCCTTGCTCCTATATAAGTAGATCCATCTAGTAGCTTTTTCCTTGGGATTTGTTTAGTTAAAAGTTAGCCATTGCAACTTCGTGTACTTCGTTTGTGTCCAACGACCAGACCAAGACCGCTTACGGATCCCCACCTTTATCAATACTTCATATATATTCGCAATATTCAGATTGCTTTATCATATTCTTGCTTGTTCTTCGATTGCTTGCAGGAATAGACCTTCGTGGTCAGGTTGATTGTGCTTCGGCGTGGTCAATAACCTCTCGGAGTTGGTTTAGCGATTGCTAAGGCGCAACGTCGTGCACGTTTGTAGTCGGATCGTCAAAGTCATCTTCACCAAATCGATAGTTATCATCTCATCGAAAGATCGGGACACCCCGCCTCTATCAAGTGGTATCAGTTTTCAGGTTGCTCGGTGAGAATTTCCAGTTTTTTTCTTAGATTAGATTTATTTTCTTACCTATTGTCCAAGAAAAAGCAACAAAAAAAGTTAGATCTGTTCATCCTTTATCCAAGCCAGTCTGAGCCTTTGCAATTTTCTATTCATTGCTTGCATAGTTGAATTATCGATTGCATCGTCGTGTCAGTTGCTGGTCTTAGTGTCTAGTTCCTTTAGAGTTTCGAGTTCTGTTCACATTAGTCACGCCGCCGCTGCATCATTATCCCTTCCGCCGTCCACCATCCCATCTATTAATTTCCACCACGTGCTACACACTGTTCATTGTCATAATCATAGTTGAGGTCACTCACATCTTCGCCTGATCGAATCTGCATCTTATCTAGTTTGTCTTGGAAAGAGGGAGAAAAAGAAGATAAAGAAAAAAAAAGAGAGAAAAGGAAAGAAAAAAAAAAGAAAAAGAGGGAGAAGAAAAAGAAAAAAAAAGGCGTGAGAAAAAAAAGAGAAGAAAAAAAACAAAAAAATCGGCACAAACTTTTTCAGAGGAAAGTTGGAAACAAAGTTGTTGATATATCCTGCTTGGCTGTTGTTTCACCTCATTATCTTTACTGCCGTTGTGATCTTCACTTATATCTTGCTGTCCAGAGCTACTTAGTATCCTTCATTGATGCTAGTTGTGCTACGACGTGACCTCATTAGTGTTCTAGGCTCGCGTCTCTAGTCCGGTCTAGCCTAGGACCAGCACAGTACCGTCGTTGAGCGTTTATTCAACATTGCATCTTTGAATTGATTATTGCTAATCTTTTGCTACCATATATAGTCAACCCAGCTCCACATATTTCTACACCGTGTATACGTACGCTCCCCTGGCAATCGCTTTACTCAATATTCGGAGTTACTTGACACCGCTGGTTGCCGATCACCGCCTGCTGCATGGTAAGAACTTGTAAGACATTGATATTTGCTTTACTGTGAGCGTTTTACCACCACATCCTAGTAGTTATAGGAACATTATTTTTGGGTTTTGTTTCTTGTTCTACTAATCATGACAGGATCCAGAGTCAATTCATGGGCTTTGTCGATCGCGGGAGACGTGCCACCACCTTTGCAAATACCACAACCGTCACGAGAGGTGCACAAACATCCAAATGCACATGATCAGGTTAATGTATCTATACCACCATTTAATGGCTGTTTTAAACCTGCTTTATTTATTGAATGGGAGTTCGACATAAAAAATATATTTGCTTCCCATAATTTCAATGAACATAAAAAGGTTAAGGTTGCGGTTGGTTCTTTCACTGGTTATGCTTTGGTTTGGTGGAGTGAATATTGTCGGTTACACCCTGATTATATACCTACTACTTGGGATGATTTGAAACTTGCCATGCGACATACTTTCGTCCCTGCTTATTATACTCGTGACATGATTAAGAAGTTGCAACACTTAAAACAAGGTAGTGAAACTGTAACAAAATATTATGATGATTTACAAACTACCTTGTTGCATTCCTCTTTAGAAGAAAGTGAAGATGATTTTATGGATAGATTTTGGGGAGGATTAAACTGTGATATTCAAGAGATACTAATTCATGAAGAGTGTTATCCTATGGACCATTTGTTTCATCTTGCTTGCAAAGCTGAACAGGAAATAAAACGACGTGTTGGCCACGAGGAGAACAAGCGCACGGTGCACATTCCAAGAGTTGATATGATTGTTCCTTCAACTACTAGGCATACTATGACAACCACATCCGTTGTTGTGAAGACTACATCACCTCCACCATGTGACACATCGCCCCCGAGAGTGGCTACATCATTTGAGTTGATCATAAGAGCCACATTTCAGATTAAGCAACGCCGAGGACGGCTTTATTTTCAAGAAGGGGAGGATGATGAGGACCAAAAATATTGCATATATGCATATTTGTCAGGTGATTTCTAGTGCAAACTATTCAATAATCTATTTATGTTATCCAGAACAAAAATACTTCACACACTTTTGTGTTTTGTCTAATTGCAGGTGTATGGGACATTTGTACAATCCACATATGAAGATAAGGAAGAAAGAGATGTTTATTTGCTGTCCAAAAAGTTTTCTCACGTCACTTTTGGCCCAAGAGAAGATAGAGTCCAAGTCTCTCACGTTCTGGATTCAGATTCGGACTGCACAGACATACCTGACTCAAAACGCACACAAGTTTTTCATACGGACTCCGAATTGGGTGATTCTTTTTTGTTGGAAACTAGATTTCGTGCACTTTCCAACCCAATTGGAATCACCTTCAAATTCGTCCGGAGCGTTGAGTTGTGGACGAAACAATCTGATGCTGCAGCAGAATCCGAGTCAAACTACAAGTCCAAAGGTGTTACATCACCTCCACTTGGGCCCATTGGCCTTGTACGACCTAGATTTAGTTTTAGGCTGCCTTGGGACGTCCTCCCACCTCCTTGGCCGCCACCCCTTGCTCCTATATAAGTAGATCCATCTAGTAGCTTTTCCTTGGGATTTGTTTAGTTAAAAGTTAGCCATTGCAACTTCGTGTACTTCGTTTGTGTCCAACGACCAGACCAAGACCGCTTACGGATCCCCGCCTTTATCAATACTTCATATATACTCGCAATATTCAGATTGCTTTTATCATATTCTTGCTTGTTCTTCGATTGCTTGCAGGAATAGACCTTCGTGGTCAGGTTGATTGTGCTCCAGCGTGGTCAATAACCTCTCAGAGTTGGTTTAGCGATTGCTAAGGCGCAACGTCGTGCACGTTTGTAGTCGGATTGTCAAAGTCGTCTCCACCAAATCGATAGTTACCATCTCATCGAAAGATCGGGACACCCCGCCTCTATCATGCAACTTCATAAATTTCGTCCCGAGGCTATTTTAGGTGTTGCGTCACCTTATTATTGGGCCAGGCCCATGTAATTTCGAAATACATAAGTATAGGCTATTTTTAAAGTCCGTATGTGTGGGGAAACAAGAGATAGGGTTGATTTCGGACCCCTCCACCAAGGGCCACGAAATTCCCCCCTCTTCCTCCATATATACAGCCCTTAGGGCATCGTTTAGACTTTGGGTTTTGTTTAGATTAAAAGTTCGCCATAGCTGCAACTTCGCGTACTTCATTTGTGTTCAACGACCAGACAAAGGCGTCACAGAACCCCACCTTGATCAATAAAGCTTTCATCTTATATTCGCAATATCCAGATTGCAATCTCAGTTTCTTGCTTGTTCTTCGTTTGCTCGCAGGAAACAGACCCTCGTGGTCAGGTTGATTGTGCTCCGGCGTGGTCAATAACCTCTCGGAGTTGGTTTAGCGATTGCTAAGGCGCGACGTCCTCGCACGTTCGTAGTCGGATCGTCAAAGTCGACTTCCACCAAAGCGATATCCATCATCTCATCGAAAGACGGGACACCATTGCCTCTATCAACATAGCCAAGAAAAGATACTCGGTCGGTGCAAAAGGTGCACTTCCCAAGGTTCCAAACAAACGTGCATCACGTAGAGCAATAAAAACAGCACGTAAATGTTCCAAATGTTCTTCCAAAGATCTGCTATAAATCAATATGTCATCAAAGTAAACTACCACAAATCGTCCAATGAAAGCACGTAAAACTTCATTCATTAATCTCATGAAAGTACTAGGTGCATTAGTTAACCCAAAAGGCATGACTAACCACTCATATAATCCAAACTTAGTTTTAAATGCTGTTTTCCATTCATCTCCCAATTTCATACGAATTTGATGGTAGCCACTACGCAAATCAACTTCGGAGAATATTGTAGAGCCACTCAATTCATCAAGTATATCATCTAGCCTAGGAATAGGATGACGATAACGAATAGTAATATTATTAATGCCTCTACAATCAACACACATACGTGATGTACCATCCTTTTTCGGCACTAGAATAATAGGAACAGCACAAGGACTAAGGGATTCGCGTATATAACCTTTGTCGAGAAGCTCTTGTACTTGACGCATAATCTCCTTCGTTTCCTCTGGATTGGTACGGTATGGTGCACGGTTTGGCAGTGAAGCACCGGGAATTAAGTCAATCTGATGCTCAATCCCTCGAATAGGCGGTAATCCCGGTGGCACGTCTTGTGGAAAAACATCAGCGAACTCCTGCAAAATGTTAGTGACAGCAGGAGGCAAAGAGGAAGGCACGTCCTCGAATGAAAATAATGCCTCTTTGCACACAAAAGCATAGCAAACAGATTTGCTGAAATCTAGCTCATCAATATCAGATTTGGTGGCAAATAAACATGCACTTTTCAATTTAATTTCAGAAGCAACACTAGATGGTTTATTATTAGGCTTCATTTGTTGCTCAAATTCTTTTGCCACAATCTGATTTTCACTCTTATTCTTCTCCTGTTGTGCTTTATTAGCTCTATTAATATCATCTTTCAAAATGGAATCAGGAGTCATAGGAAGCAAAGTAATATTTTTATCCTTATGAACAAGAGTATACTGATTGTTTCTACCATGGTGTACAGAATTTTTATCAAATTGCCATGGTCTACCAAGTAATAAGGAACATGCTTGCATAGGTACCACATCACAATCAACATAATCAGCATATGTAGAGATACTAAAATGCACACGAACAGTACGTGTTACCTTAACCTTGCCGCTGTTGTTGAACCATTGGATGTAGTAAGGATGTGGATGTGGTCTTGTGGTGAGAGAAAGCTTCTCCACTGATAGAGGCAAAGGTGTCCCGTCTTTCGATGAGATGATGGATATCGCTTTGGTGGAAGTCGACTTTGACTATCCGACTACGAACGTGCGAGGACGTCGCGCCTTAGCAATCGCTAAACCAACTCCGAGAGGTTATTGACCACGCCGGAGCACGATCAACCTGACCACGAGGGTCTGTTTCCTGCGAGCAAACGAAGAACAAGCAAGAAACTAAGATTGCAATCTGGATATTGCGAATATAAGATGAAAGCTTTATTGATCAAGGTGGGGTTCTGTGACGCCTTTGTCTGGTCGTTGAATACAAACGAAGTACGCGAAGTTGCAGCCATGGCGAACTTTTAATCTAAACAAAACCCAAGGAAAAGCTACTAGATGGATCTACTTATATAGGAGCAAGGGGTGGCGGCCAAGGAGGTGGGAGGACGTCCCAAGGCAGCCTAAAACTAAATCTAGGTCGTACAAGGCCAATGGGCCCAAGTGGAGGTGATGTAACACCTTTGGACTTGTAGTTTGACTCGGATTCTGCTGCAGCATCAGATTGTTTCGTCCACAACTCAACGCTACGGACGAATTTGAAGGTGATTCCAATTGGGTTGGAAAGTGCACGAAATCTAGTTTCCAACAAAAAAAGAATCACCCAATTCGGAGTCCGTATGAAAAACTTGTGTGCGTTTTGAGTCAGGTATGTCTGTGCAGTCCGAATCTGAATCCAGAACGTGAGAGACTTGGACTCTATCTTCTCTTGGGCCAAAAGTGACGTGAGAGAACTTTTTGGACAGCAAATAAACATCTCTTTCTTCCTTATCTTCATATGTGGATTGTACAAATGTCCCATACACCTGCCATTAGACAAAACACAAAAGTGTGTGAAGTATTTTTGTTCTGGATAACACAAATAGATTATTGAATAGTTTGCACTAGAAATCACCTGACAAATATGCATATATGCAATATTTTTGGTCATATCCAAGGTAGTCATGTCCTCATCATGACAGCAGGAGGCAAAGAGGAAGGCACGTCCTCGAATGAAAATAATGCCTCTTTGCACACAAAAGCATAGCAAACAAATTTGCTGAAATCTAGCTCATCAATATCAGATTTGGTGGCAAATAAACATGCACTTTTCAATTTAATTTCAGAAGCAACACTAGATGGTTTATTATTAGGCTTCATTTGTTGCTCAAATTCTTTTGCCACAATCTGATTTTCACTCTTATTCTTCTCCTGTTGTGCTTTATTAGCTCTATTAATATCATCTTTCAAAATGGAATCAGGAGTCATAGGAAGCAAAGTAATATTTTTATCCTTATGAACAAGAGTATAGTGATTGTTTCTACCATGGTGTACAGAATTTTTATCAAATTGCCATGGTCTACCAAGTAATAAGGAACATGCTTGCATAGGTACCACATCACAATCAACATAATCAGCATATGTAGAGATACTACAATGCACACGAACAGTACGTGTTACCTTAACCTTGCCGCTGTTGTTGAACCATTGGATGTAGTAAGGATGTGGATGTGGTCTTGTGGTGAGAGAAAGCTTCTCCACCATCTCCATGCTAGCCAAGTTGTTGCAGCTCCCTCCGTCTATTATGACGCGCACAGAACGTTCCTTCACAACTCCCTTGGTATGGAACAAATTGTGCCTCTGATTTTGCTCAGCTTGTGTGACCTGCACACTCAAAACACGTTGAGCAACTAAACATTCATACCTGTCAGCGTCTTCAGGAGCCATGTATTGCGTCTCATGATCAGAATCATCTCCACCATGTTCTTCACGTGTAATAAGAGCCAATGTCTCCTCATCATAGTCACTAGCGGACTCATATCCACCATCCGCGGTAGCAATCATCACACGCGGAGATTTGCATTCCCTCGCATAATGACCTCCTCCCTTACAACGACGACAAATAATATCACTTGTGTGCCCTGTTGATGCCATGGAAGAAGAAGAACGCTGTGCTGGCCCCGCAGGTGCGCTCTTGGCAGATAATGGTGGTTGTTCCTGTTTTCTTGTATCACGGCTGTAGGAGGCACCTGATTGAGGTGCTGGTGCAGTTGAAGTAGAAGATGCACGTGGCGTCCATGAGGAAGGTCGGCCTGCAGAAAAGTTAGTTCGCGCCAATGCTTGTCGATCCTGCACTTCACGTTTAGCTTTACAAGCAAGATGGAATAAACGAGTGATATTAGTATACTCCTTATAGTCTAGAATGGTCTGAATCTCTCTATTTAATCCACCTAGAAAACGTGCAAGCATAGCTTCATTCTCCTCAACAATACCACATCGAATCATGCCAGTTTGTAATTCCTGATAATATTCTTCTACAGAATTTTTCCCTTGTCTTAAACGCTGCAATTTTTGAAGCAATTCACGTTGATAATATGGTGGAACCCAACGCGTACGCATATCAGTTTTCAAAGCAGCCCAAGTAGTTGGAATAGGATATAATCTACAATGTTCAGACCACCATACACATGCAAAACTAGTGAAAGCACAAACAGCAGCAGCAACTCGTCTCTCCTCAGGATATTGTAAACATGTAAATCGTTGTTCAGTTTCTAACTCCCAAGTAAGATATATATCAGGAACATATCTACCCTCAAATGGTGGAATATTCAATTTCAGTTTAGGAATATGGACATCATCTCGTACCTGAGGTGGTGGTGCAGGCCTACCATTACGAATATATACCTGAGGTCGACCTGGTGGTGGTGGTGCTGGTGGCTGCACGTAGTTCGGATTTTGATCAACCTCATCCTCATAATCTCCCACATAATCATCATCCTCCTGGGTACCAGCAGTAGCAGTAGCAGGAGCCAAAGAAGCACCAACAGCAGTAGCAGCGGCACCAGAATTTTGTCCTGGCTCAATAGGAACACGCTGTGCTCGTCCATACTGATTCAGAAAGGGGCGTAGTTGTTGTTGTTGCAGAGGTGCGACAGGTGCAGTCGGTGGTGGAAGACGCGCAAGCAGTTCATTAAATCTGTTATCGAGCTTTGTTTCGAACGTGTTCTCAAGGCCAGTAATCTTCTCCATGGCCTCTTCAAAATTGTTCAGCACATCTTGCACCTGTTCAGTCATCATTTGCTGAAACTTATCATGAAGCTCCTTGTTCGATAAGTTCTCCCAGTCAATCTCTTTGGCTTGTGATCCTGGCATGGTTAGCAGCAATAGAAACACACAAGAATATGATCCTACAGACTACTAAGAAGTGGTGGTGGTGTATCACAAATCCGTCAAGCAAATCTCAAATTCTTACCAGTTCTTACCCAGCAGCAGGCGGTGATCGGCAACCGTTCTAGTCAAAAACTCTCAAAGCTTGGATAGAGTGATTACCAGGGAGAGTCAAACACACGACGTAGATGTATGTGGAGCTGGGAAGGCTTATAGTATGGTAGCAAAAAGGGTCAGCAATAATCAATTCAGAGATGCAAAGTTGAATAAACGCTCAACGACGGTACTGTGCTGGTCCTAGGCTAGACTGTGCTAGAGACGCGAGCCTAGAACACCAACAAAATCAGGGCGCGGCACGTAAACAAGGGAAAAGCACACTCTGAAATTATTTTTTTTCGCTCTTTTTTTTTGCGCCCTTTTTTTGCGCCCTTTTTTTTTGCGCTGCCTTTTTTTTTGCGAAAAATCACTATAATGGCGAGTGTCTCAAAACTCTTCCTAGGTCAAACTGACAGGATGGGCACGAAATTTTATTTCGACCAATTTTTTTTTCGACTGCCCGGACCCAAAAACTGGAAACGGGTCAAAAAAAACTTCCTATAATGGCACCTGTCTCAAAACACTCAGAAACACCTAAAAATAGGATAGCCAGAAATTTTTTCGAAAAATGCGTTTTCGAAAAATTTTGGGCCTAAACGGAGCGTGATTTCCCGACTCTTTTTTTTTCCGAAACCTACTCCGGCAAGGAAACACGAATCGGAAACTAGATGGATCTCGAAAACAAACCTAATAAGCAAGGAACTCGGATTGGTGGTGGATATATGGTGGTGGTATATGGCAGCGGTGGTGGTAGCGGTGGTAGTATATGCATATGGATTGGTGGTGGTATATGGACACGGATTGGTGGTGGTATATGGATACGGATTCGGAGCGGTGGTGGTAGATGGTAGGGTCATGGTGATGGTGCGGCAGCGGCGTGACAACTTATGACCAGAACTCGAAACTCTAAAAGACTAGACTCTAAGACCAGCAACTAGACCGACGATGCAACCGCAAATTCAACAAAGCAAAACCCTAAAAAGATTATGCAAAGGCTCAGATTGGTTCGGATATGATGAACTAACCCTAATTTTTTTTTGTGGCTTTTTCGTGGACTGTAGGTATGAAGAACAGACTCGATCTAAACTACGAAAAACTGTAAAATCTCACCGAGCAACCTGGAAATCTGATACCACTTGATAGAGGCAAAGGTGTCCCGTCTTTCGATGAGATGATGGATATCGCTTTGGTGGCAGTCGACTTTGACGATTCGACTACGAACGTGCGAGGACGTCACGCCTTAGCAATCGCTAAACCAACTCCGAGAGGTTATTGACCACGCCGGAGCACGATCAACCTGACCACGAGGGTCTGTTTCCTGTGAGCAAACGAAGAACAAGCAAGAAACTGAGATTGCAATCTGGATATTGCGAATATAAGATGAAAGCTTTATTGATCAAGGTGGGGTTCTGTGACGCCTTTGTCTGGTCGTTGAACACAAACGAAGTACGCGAAGTTGCAGCTATGGCGAACTTTTAATCTAAACAAAACCCAAAGTCTAAACGATGCCCTAAGGGCTGTATATATGGAGGAAGAGGGGGGAATTTCGTGGCCCTTGGTGGAGGGGTCCGAAATCAACCCTATCTCTTGTTTCCCCACACATACGGACTCTAAAAATAGCCTATACTTATGTATTTCGAAATTACATGGGCCTGGCCCAATAATAAGGTGACGCAGCACCTATAATAACCTCGGGACGAAATTTATGAAGTGGCATCTTGTATATTTCGTCCAAGGCTTCATGCGCCCATTATGGTGGCTTCAAAGTCCTGAAATCATCACTTGTAACTCCGTTCTTATTCCCCTTGCGCATGCCATCATCTCCATGCTTGTTCTTGCTCCAATGTTCATCCTTCTCCAAGCTAGGCCCTTTATTTGTAAGCAAAACAAATGTATCCAATTTAGGCAGCATCATATTCTCATGAACATTAGAATCATTACCAAGAAACGAAAGTACCTGGTAATTTAGTTGGCGTGCGCGAGCTCTAGTAATTGGTCCAGTATGTATAGCAGCAGGGCCTGTGGGTGTAACAGTTGTATTGATGTCCTCATCAACATGCCGCAAAGCTAAGTCCAAAGCTCAATCTCATGGCCTCTATATGCCTCTACCGATTCCATACCAACCTTGGGAGACATTAGCATGGACTTTGTACTTGGTTTGCCTAGAATTTGCAATGGGAAAGATTCCATATTTGTAGTTGTGGAACGTTTCTCAAAAATGGCACATTTTATTCCTTGTCACAAGATAGACGATGCTTCACATGTTGCTAATCTCTTTTGTAGGGAAATATTCCGTCTCCATGGTGTGCCCAAGACAATTGTCTCGGACCGCGACGTCAAGTTCCTTAGCTACTTTTGGAAGACCCTATGTGCCAAGCTCGGAATCAAGCTAGTCTTCTCCACGGCGTACCATCCTCAAACCGACGGCCAAACGAAGGTGACAAACCGCACACTCTCCGCTCTACTTCGAGTACTCATCAAGAAGAACATCAAGGAGTGGGAGGAGTGCCTACCTATCGCCGAGTTCGCCTACAACCGCGCAAGACACTAAACAACAGGCAAGTCGCCTTTCGAGGTCGTTTACGGATTCAACCCATTGTCACCATTGGACATTCTTCCTCTACCACTCCAAGAGCGCATCAATTTGGACGCAAGTGCGCATGTGACACATCTCAAGAAGATGCATGAAGATACAAGAAACACCATCGAGCGCCAAGTTCAACGCCTTGCGACCAAGCTCAACTTCAACAAGCAACCTATGGTCTTCAACATTGGTGATCGAGTGTGGCTACACCTTCGCATGGACCGCTTCCCACAAGAACGCAAATCCAAGCTTCGACCATGAGCGGATGGACCCTTCAAGGTGCTTGCACCTACAACGACAATGCTTACAAGATCGACCTCCCATGCGACAAGTACAACATGAGCGACATCTTCAACGCCAAAGATCTCTCTCCCTTCCATGGTGATGAAGATTTTGATCCAAGGACGGATCTTCCCCAAGGGAGGGGAGATGATGTGGAGCATCCCAAGGTCATCCCCATGGACCTACCATCATGGAGTAGATCTAATGTGGATGAGCAATGCTCTATCTCTAAAATGAGCTAAACCAATGCTAACCCTAGAAAGTTGTACAGGGTGGAGTATAAATAGTCTAGGGGGAGAAGGGATACACGGGCCTCGACCCTTCACTGTGCGCAGACAGGGGAGGCCGGACGTCCGGACTGGTCGGGCCGGATGTCCGGGCTTTCAGGCGACGCCGGATGTCTGGGCTAGAGTGGTGGCATTTGTTGCTCTCGGGTTCGGAGGGGACGGATTTCCGGGCCAGTGGCCGGATGTCCGGGGGCTCAGGAGAGGCTTGATGTCTGGGCTGTCGGGGCCGGATGTCCGGGGCCTGTATGATGTGGAGCATCCCAAGGTCATCCCCATGGACCTACCATTGTCTCACCAAGTGCCTACCGGACCCATGACTCGATCACGTGCAAGAGCCCTTGAAACCGAGGTGACATCTCTCCTCTCACCATTTGATAGAGGCGGGGGTGTCCCGATCTTTCGATGAGATGATAACTATCGATTTGGTGGAGACGACTTTGACGATTCGACTACAAACGTGCACGACGTTGCGCCTTAGCAATCGCTAAACCAACTCCGAGAGGTTATTGACCACGCCAGAGCACAATCAACCTGACCACGAAGGTCTATTCCTGCAAGCAATCGAAGAACAAGCAAGAATATGATAAAGCAATCTGAATATTGCGAATATAGATGAAGTATTGATAAAGGTGGGGATCCGTAAACGGTCTTGGTCTGGTCGTTGGACACAAACAAAGTACACGAAGTTGCAATGGCTAACTTTTAACTAAACAAATCCCAAGGAAAAGCTACTAGATGGATCTACTTATATAGGAGCAAGGGGTGGCGGCCAAGGAGGTGGGAGGACGTCCCAAGGCAGCCTAAAACTAAATCTAGGTCGTACAAGGCCAATGGGCCCAAGTGGAGGTGATGTAACACCTTTGGACTTGTAGTTTGACTCGGATTCTGCTGCAGCATCAGATTGTTTTGTCCACAACTCAACGCTCCGGACGAATTTGAAGGTGATTCCAATTGGGTTGGGAAGTGCACGAAATCTGTTTTCCAACAAAAAAAGAATCACCCAATTCGGAGTCCGTATGAAAAACTTGTGTGCGTTTTGAGTCAGGTGTGTCTGTGCAGTCCGAATCTGAATCCAGAACGTGAGAGACCTGGACTCTATCTTCTCTTGGGCCAAAAGTGACGTGAGAGAACTTTTTGGACAGCAAATAAACATCTCTTTCTTCCTTATCTGCATATGTGGATTGTACAAATGTCCCATACACCTGCAATTAGACAAAACACAAAAGTGTGTGAAGTATTTTTGTTCTGGATAACATAAATAGATTATTCAATAGTTTGCACTAGAAATCACCTGAAAAATATGCATATATGCAATATTTTTGGTCATATCCAAGGTAGTCATGTCCTCACCATTCCACTTCGATGCACATGAAGCTTGGCTACTACCTCATATGGATACTTTGTGCATACTCACGTACAATGGAGAAGCTAAGGAGCAAGGACAAGAAGAAGAGGAAGATGGACGAGAAGACGGAGAAGAAGGGCTACCGGAAAAGTCCCAACCACTGGACGACCGGCCGGGACCGGATGTCCAGCGCTTGAATCATCAGCCGAGTCCCAGCCAGCGGACGTCTGGTCCAGACCGGACGACCGGTGCCCCGACACCTGAAGCAAACGAGTGGACGTCCGGTCCGGACCGGACGACCGGCGCACCTGCACCCGAACCGAAGTCAGCGGAAGACCGACGTTTCCGGACGTCCGGCACCCCCATCACAGAGAGGAACCAGCGGACGACCGAAGGGCACCGGACGTCCGGCAGCTCTTGAGACACCGGACGACCGGTCCCCAGCGGACATCCGGTACCTGTCTGCGCACAGTGTTCGGGCCCGAGGCCCATGTACCCCTTCACTTCACCCCCATTTGCACTTAGACTATAAATAGACCCCCATTTGATGAGGACATCAATACCATTGTTACACCCACAGCCCCTACTGCTACATATACGGGACCAATTACTAGAGCTCGTGCACTCCAATTAAATTATCAGGTACTTTCGTTTCTTGGTAATGATTCTAATGTTCATGAGAATATGATGCTGCCTAAATTGGATACATTTGTTTTGCTTACAAATGAAGGGCCTAGCCTGGAGAAGGATGAACATTGGAGCAAGAACAAGCATGGAGATGATGCCATGCGCAAGGGGAACAAGAACGGAGTTACAAGTGATGATTTCAGGACTTTGAAGCCACCATAATGGGTGCACGAAGCCTTGGACGAAATATACAAGATGCACTTCATAAATTTCGTCCCGAGGCTATTATAGGTGTTGCGTCACCTTTTTATTGGGCCAGGCCCATGTAATTTCGAAATACATAAGTATAGGCTATTTTTAGAGTCCGTATGTGTGGGGAAACAAGAGATAGGGTTGATTTCGGACCCCTCCACCAAGGGCCACGAAATTCCCCTCTCTTCCTCCATATATACAGCCCTTAGGCACCGTTTAGACTTTGGGTTTTGTTTAGATTAAAAGTTCGCCATAGCTGCAACTTCGCGTACTTCGTTTGTGTTCAACGACCAGACAAAGGCGTCACAGAACCCCACCTTGATCAATAAAGCTTTCATCTTATATTCGCAATATCCAGATTGCAATCTCAGTTTCTTGCTTGTTCTTCGTTTGCTCGCAGGAAATAGACCCTCGTGGTCAGGTTGATCGTGCTCCGGCGTGGTCAATAACCTCTCGGAGTTGGTTTAGCGATTGCTAAGGCGCGACGTCCTCGCACGCTCGTAGTTGGATCGTCAAAGTCGACTTCCACCAAAGCGAAATCCACCATCTCATCGAAAGACGGGACACCTTTGCCTCTATCACCATTCATCCTAGCTAGGGTTAGCATTGGTTTAGCTCATTTGAGAGATAGAGCATTGCTCATCCATATCGGATCTACTCCATGAGAGAGACCGCGGCCCCTCTTCGGAGAAGATCCACCTTGGATTCAAGACCCCTTTTCAAGGGAAGATCCCCTTGTGGATTCAAGACCTCCTCACGGAGAAGAACCGGTTAACGTGTATCGTCCCTAGTTGTCCGTGGATTCGTGTATCGTTCTATGTACTCAAGGATCTAGCCCATGTGTGACTTATTCGTGTCGGTTTAGTGATTTCCCCTTGTGTTTTCGTTCCGTTCATCCTCGTGTTGATGAGGACATCAATACAATTGTTACACCCACAGCCCCTGCTACTATACATACTGGACCAATTACTAGAGCTCGTGCACGCCAACTAAATTACCAGGTACTTTCGTTTCTTGGTAATGATTCTAATGTTCATGAGAATATGATGCTGCCTAAATTGGATACATTTGTTTTGCTTACAAATGAAGGGCCTAGCTTGGAGAAGGATGAACATTGGAGCAAGAACCAGAACGGAGTTACAAGTGATGATTTCAGGACTTTGAAGCCACCATAATGGGTGCATGAAGGCTTGGACGAAATATACAAGATGCCACTTCATAAATTTCGTCCTTAGGCTATTCTAGGTGCTGCGTCACCTTATTATTGGGCCAGGCCCATGTAATTTCGAAATACATAAGTATAGGCTATTTTTAGAGTCCATATGTGTGGGGAAACAAGAGATAGGTTGATTTCGGACCCCTCCACCAAGGGCCACGAAATTCCCCCCTCTTCCTCCATATATACAGCCCTTAGGGCATCGTTTAGACTTTGGGTTTTGTTTAGATTAAAAGTTCGCCATAGCTGCAACTTCGCGTACTTCGTTTGTGTTCAACGACCAGACAAAGGCGTCACAGAACCCCATCTTGATCAATTAAGCTTTCATCTTATATTCGCAATATCCAGATTGCAATCTTAGTTTCTTGCTTGTTCTTCGTTTGCTCGCAGGAAACAGACCCTCGTGGTCAGGTTGATCATGCTCCGGCGTGGTCAATAACCTCTCGGAGTTGGTTTAGCGATTGCTAAGGCGCGACGTCCTCGCACGTTCGTAGTCGGATCGTCAAAGTCGACTGCCACCAAAGCGATATCCATCATCTCATCGAAAGACGGGACACCTTTGCCTCTATCATCCGCCGAGCGAGCCGTGTTCCTCTTGCGTTTGGCCAAACTGTTGGTGCTGCTGTTGATACTTCTGTGGCTCCTGCTGCTGATGCGGAGGAGGATGATTATGTGGGAGATTACAAGGATGAGGTTGCTCAAAATCAGAACTACGTGCAACCACCAGCACCACCACCAGCAGGTCGACCTCAGGTATATATTCGTAATGGTAAGCCTGCACCACCACCTCAGGTACGAGATGATGTCCATATTCCTAAACTAAAATTGAATATTCCACCATTTGAGGGTAGATATGTTCCTGATATATATCTTACTTGGGAGTTAGAAACTTGATGAGGACATCAATACAATTGTTACACCCACAGCCCCTGCTGCTATACATACTGGACCAATTACTAGAGCTCGTGCACGCCAACTAAATTACCAGGTACTTTCGTTTCTTGGTAATGATTCTAATGTTCATGAGAATATGATGCTGCCTAAATAGGATACATTTGTTTTGCTTACAAATGAAGGGCCTAGCTTGGAGAAGGATGAACATTGGAGCAAGAACAAGCATGGAGATGATGGCATGCGCAAGGGGAACAAGAACGGAGTTACAAGTGATGATTTCAGGACTTTGAAGCCACCATAATGGGTGCATGAAGCCTTGGACGAAATATACAAGATGCCACTTCATAAATTTCGTCCCGAGGCTATTTTAGGTGCTGCGTCACCTTATTATTGGGCCAGGCCCATGTAATTTCGAAATACATAAGTATAGGCTATTTTTAGAGTCCGTATGTGTGGGGAAACAAGAGATAGGGTTGATTTCGGACCCCTCCACCAAGGGCCACGAAATTCCCCCCTCTTCCTCCATATATACAGCCCTTAGGGCATCGTTTAGACTTTGGGGTTTTGTTTAGATTAAAAGTTCGCCATAGCTGCAACTTCGCGTACTTCGTTTGTGTTCAACGACCAGACAAAGGCGTCACAAAACCCCACCTTGATCAATAAAGCTTTCATCTTATATTCGCAATATCCAGATTGCAATCTCAGTTTCTTGCTTGTTCTTCGTTTGCTCGCAGGAAACAGACCCTCGTGGTCAGGTTGATCGTGCTCTGGCGTGGTCAATAACCTCTCGGAGTTGGTTTAGCGATTGTTAAGGCGCGACGTCCTCGCACGTTCATAGTCGGATCGTCAAAGTCGACTTCCAACAAAGCGATATCCATCATCTCATCGAAAGACGGGACACCTTTGCCTCTATCAAGTGGTATCAGATTTCCAGGTTGCTCGGTGAGATTTTACAGTTTTTCGTAGTTTAGATCGAGTCTGTTCTTCATACCTACAGTCCACGAAAAAGCCACACAAAAAAAATTAGGGTTAGTTCATCATATCCGAACCAATCTGAGCCTTTGCATAATATTTTTAGGGTTTTGCTTTGTTGAATTTGCGGTTGCATCGTCGGTCTAGTTGCTGGTCTTAGCGTCTAGTCTTTTAGAGTTTCGAGTTCTGGTCAAAAGTTGTCACGCCGCCGCCGCACCATCATCATCGCCCCTGCCATCTACCACCACCGCTCCGAATCCGTATCCATATACCACCACCAATCCGTGCCCATATACCACCACCGATCCATATCCATATACTACCACCGCTACCACCACCGCTGCCATATACCACCACCATATATCCACCACCAATCCGAGTTCCTTGCTTATTAGGTTTGTTTTCGGGATCCATCCAGATTCCGATTCGTGTTTCCTTGCCGGAGTAGGTTTCGGAAAAAAAAAAGTCGGGTAGCCACGCTCCGTTTAGGCCCAAAATTTTTCGAAAACGCATTTTTCGAAAAAATTTCTGGCTATCCTATTTTTAGGTGTTTCTGAGTGTTTTGAGACAGGTGCCATTATAGGAAGTTTTTTTTGACCAGTTTCCAGTTTTTGGGTCCGGGCAGTCGAAAAAAAAAATTGGTCGAAAAATTTCGTGCCCATCCTGTCAGTTTGAGCTAGGAAGAGTTTTGAGACACTCGCCATTATAGTGATTTTTCGCAAAAAAAAAGCAGCGCAAAAAAAAAGAGCACAAAAAAAAAGAGCGAAAAAAAATTCAGAGTGTGCTTTTCCCTTGTTTACGTGCCGCGTCGTGATTTTGTTGGTGTTCTAGGCTCGCGTCTCTAGCACAGTCTAGCCTAGGACCAGCACAGTACCGTCGTTGAGCGTTTATTCAACTTTGCATCTCTGAATTGATTATTGCTGACCCTTTTTGCTACCATAGTATAAGCCTTCCCAGCTCCACATACATCTACGTCGTGCGTTTGACTCTCCCTGGTAATCGCTCTATCCAAGCTTTGAGAGTTTTGACTACAACGGTTGCCGATCACCGCCTGTTGCTGGGTAAGAACTGGTAAGAATTTGAGTTTTGCTTGACGGATTTGTGACACCCACCACCACCACTTGTTCGTAGTCTATAGGATCATATTCTTGTGTGTTTCTATTGCTGCTAACCATGCCAGGATCACAAGCCGACGAGATTGACTGGGAGAATTTATCGAACAAGGAGCTTCATGATAAGTTTCAGCAAATGATGACTGAATAGGTGCAAGATGTGCTGAACAATTTTGAAGAGGCCATGGAGAAGATCACTGGCCTTGAGAAGACGTTCGAAACAAAGCTCGATAACAGATTTAATGAATTGCTCGCGCGTCTTCCACCACCACCACCCACTGCACCTAACGCACCTCTCCAACAACAACAACAACGACTACCTCCACGTCGCGAAATAGACCTTCGCCGAGCGAGCCGTGTTCCTCTTGCGTTTGGCCAAACTGTTGGTGCTGCTGTTGATACTTCTGTGGCTCCTGCTACTGCTGTTGCTGGTACCCAGGAGGATGATGAGTGTGCGGGCGATTATGAGGATGAGGTTGATCAAAATCAGATCTACGAGCAGCCACCAGCACCACCACTAGCAGGTCGACCTCAGGTATATATTCGTAATGGTAGGCCTGCACCACCACCTCAGGTACGAGATGATGTCCATATTCCTAAACTGAAATTGAATATTCCACCATTTGAGGGTAGATATGTTCCTGATATATATCTTACTTGGGAGTTAGAAACTGAACAACGATTTACATGTTTACAATATCCTGAGGAGAGACGAGTTGCTGCTGCTGTTTGTGCTTTCACTAGTTTTGCATGTGTATGGTGGCCTGAACATTGTAGATTATATCCTATTCCAACTACTTGGGCTGCTTTGAAAACTGCTATGCGTACGCGTTGGGTTCCACCATATTATCAACGTGAATTGCTTCAAAAATTGCAGCGTTTAAGACAAGGAAAAAATTCTGTAGAAGAATATTATCAGGAATTACAAACTGGCATGATTAGATGTGGTATTGTTGAGGAGAATGAAGCTATGCTTGCACGTTTTCTGGGTGGATTAAATAGAGAGATTCAGACCATTCTAGACTATAAGGAGTATACTAATATCACTCGTTTATTCCATCTTGCTTGTAAAGCTGAACGTGAAGTGCAGGATCGACAAGCATTGGGGCGAACTAACTTTTCTGCAGGCCGACCTTCATCATGGACACCACGTGCATCTTCTACTTCAACTGCACCAGCACCTCCATCAGGTGCCACCTCCAGCCGTGATACAAGAAAACAGGCACAACCACCATTCTCTGCCAAGAGCGCACCTGCGGGGCCTACACAGCGTTCTTCTTCTTCCATAGCATCAACAGGGCACACAAGTGATATTATTTGTCGTCCTTGTAAGGGAGGAGGTCATTATGCGAGAGAATGCAAATCTCCGCGTGTGATGATTGCTACCGCGGATGGTGGATATGAGTCCGCTAGTGACTATGATGAGGAGACTTTGGCTCTTATTACACGTGAAGAACATGGTGGAGATGATTCTGATAATGAGACGCAATACATGGCTCCTGAAGACGCTGACAGGTATGAATGTTTAGTTGCTCAACGTGTTTTGAGTGTGCAGATCACACAAGCTGAGCAAAATCAGAGGCACAATTTGTTCCATACCAAGGGAGTTGTGAAGGAACGTTCTGTGCGCGTCATCATAGACGGAGGGAGCTGCAACAACTTGGCTAGCATGGAGATGGTCGAGAAGCTTTCTCTCACCACAAGACCACATCCACATCCTTACTACATCCAATGGTTCAACAACAGCGGCAAGGTTAAGGTAACACATACTGTTCGTGTGCATTTTAGTATATCTACATATGCTGATTATGTTGATTGTGATGTGGTACCTATGCAAGCATGTTCCTTATTACTTGGTAGACCATGGCAATTTGATAAAAATTCTGTACACCATGGTAGAAACAATCACTATACTCTTGTTCATAAGGATAAAAATATTACTTTGCTTCCTATGACTCCTGATTCCATTTTGAAAGATGATATTAATAGAGCTAATAAAGCAAAACAGGAGACGAATAAGAGTGAAAATCAGATTGTGGCAAAAGAATTTGAGCAACAAATGAAGCCTAATAATAAACCATCTAGTGTTGCTTCTGAAATTAAATTGAAAAGTGCATGTTTATTTGCCACCAAATCTGATATTGATGAGCTAGATTTCAGTAAATCTGTTTGCTATGCTTTTGTGTGCAAAGAGCCATTATTTTCATTCGAGGACGTGCCTTCCTCTTTGCCTCCTGCTGTCACTAACATTTTGCAGGAGTTCGCTGACGTCTTTCCACAAGACGTGCCACCGGGATTACCGCCTATTCGAGGGATTGAGCATCAGATTGACTTAATTCCCGGTGCTTCACTGCCAAACCGTGCACCATACCGTACCAATCCAGAGGAGACGAAGGAGATTATGCGTCAAGTACAAGAGCTTCTCGACAAAGGTTATATACGCGAATCCCTTAGTCCTTGTGTTGTTCCTATTATTCTAGTGCCGAAAAAGGATGGTACATCACGTATGTGTGTTGATTGTAGAGGCATTAATAATATTACTATTCGTTATCGTCATCCTATTCCTAGGCTAGATGATATGCTTGATGAATTGAGTGGCTCTACAATATTCTCCAAAGTTGATTTACGTAGTGGATACCATCAAATTTGTATGAAATTGGGAGATGAATGGAAAACAGCATTCAAAACTAAGTTTGGATTATATGAGTGGTTAGTCATGCCTTTTGGGTTAACTAATGCACCTAGTACTTTCATGAGATTAATGAACGAAGTTTTACGTGCTTTCATTGGACGATTTGTGGTAGTTTACTTTGATGACATATTGA
This sequence comes from Triticum dicoccoides, assembly GCF_002162155.2. NCBI lineage: Eukaryota > Viridiplantae > Streptophyta > Magnoliopsida > Poales > Poaceae > Triticum > Triticum dicoccoides. Next base: position 27,098 of record NW_021280709.1, read on the forward strand.
TTTATAGCAGATCTTTGGAAGAACATTTGGAACATTTACGTGCTGTTTTTATTGCTCTACGTGATGCACGTTTGTTTGGTAACCTTGGGAAGTGCACCTTTTGCACCGACCGAGTATCTTTTCTTGGCTATGTTGTTACTCCATAGGGAATTGAAGTTGATAAAGCCAAGATTGAAGCTATTGAGAGTTGGCCACAACCCAAAACGGTCACACAAGTGAGGAGTTTTCTTGGCCTCGCTGGATTCTATAGGCGTTTTGTGAGAGATTTCAGCACCATTGCTGTACCTCTCAATGAGCTTACAAAGAAAGATGTGCCTTTTCTTTGGGGTACCGCACAGGAAGAAGCCTTCACGGTATTGAAAGATAAGTTGACACATGCTCCTTTACTCCAACTTCCTGATTTTAATAAGACTTTTGAGCTTGAATGTGATGCTAGTGGAATTGGATTAGGAGGTGTGTTATTACAAGATGGCAAACCTGTTGCATACTTTTCTGAAAAATTGAGTGGGCCTAGTCTGAATTATTCTACTTATGATAAAGAATTATATGCTCTTGTTCGGACTTTAGAAACATGGCAACATTATTTATGGCCCAAAGAATTTGTTATACATTCTGATCATGAATCTTTGAAACATATTAAAAGTCAAGCTAAACTGAATCATAGACATGCTAAATGGGTTGAATTAATTGAGACTTTCCCTTATGTCATTAAACACAAGAAGGGAAAAGAAAATGTTATTGGTGATGCATTGTCTCGTCGCTATACTATGCTTTGACAACTTGACTTCAAAATATTTGGTTTGGAGACCATCAAAGATCAATATGTGCATGATGCTGATTTTAAAGATGTAATGCAGAATTGTAAAGAAGGAAGAATGTGGAACAAGTTTGTTGTTAACGATGGATTTGTGTTTCGTGCTAACAAGCTATGCATTCCAGCTAGCTCCGTTCGTCTTTTGTTGTTGCAGGAGGCGCATGGAGGAGGATTAATGGGACACTTTGGCGTGAAGAAGACGGAGGACGTACTTGCTACACATTTCTTTTGGCCAAAGATGAGACGGGATGTTGAGCGTTTTATTGCTCGCTGCACTACATGTCAAAAAGCTAAGTCACGACTCAATCCTCATGGTTTATATATGCCTTTGCCTGTACCTAGTGTTCCTTGGGAGGATATATCTATGGACTTTGTTTTAGGTTTACCTCGAACAAAGAAGGGGAGGGATAGCATATTTGTTGTCGTGGATAGATTCTCGAAAATTGCACACTTTATACCATGTCATAAAAGCGATGATGCTGTTAATGTTGCTGATTTGTTCTTTCGTGAAATTATTCGCTTGCATGGTGTGCCAAATACTATTGTTTCAGATCGTGATACTAAATTTCTTAGCCACTTTTGGAGATGTTTATGGGCTAAGTTGGGGACTAAACTGCTTTTTAGTACTACTTGTCACCCCCAAACTGATGGACAAACTGAAGTAGTCAATAGAACGTTGTCTACTATGCTTAGGGCTGTTTTGAAGAATAATAAGAAAATGTGGGAGGAATGCTTGCCTCATATTGAATTTGCTTATAATCGTTCATTGCATTCTACTACTAAGATGTGCCCTTTGGAAGTTGTGTATGGTTTCCTACCTCGTGCACCTATTGATTTGTTGCCTCTTCCATCTTCGGAGAAGGTTAATTTTGATGCTAAACAACGTGCTGAATTGATTTTAAAAATGCATGAGTTAACTAAGGAAAACATTGAGCGCATGAATGCTAAATATAAACTTGCTGGAGATAAGGGTAGAAAACATGTTGTGTTTGCACCTGGAGATCTTGTTTGGTTACATTTGCGTAAGGATAGATTTCCTGATTTGCGCAAATCAAAGTTAATGCCACATGCTGATGGTCCCTTTAAGGTGTTAGAGAAAATAAATGATAATGCATATAAACTTGAGCTGCATGCAGATTTTGGGGTTAGTCCCACTTTTAACATTGCAGATTTGAAGCCTTATTTGGGTGAGGAAGATGAACTTCCGTCGAGGACGACTTCATTTCAAGAAGGGGAGGATGATGAGGACATCAATACAATTGTTACACCCACAGCCCCTGCTGCTATACATACTGGACCAATTACTAGAGCTCGTGCACGCCAACTAAATTACCAGGTACTTTCGTTTCTTGGTAATGATTCTAATGTTCATGAGAATGTGATGCTGCCTAAATTGGATACATTTGTTTTGCTTACAAATGAAGGGCCTAGCTTGGAGAAGGATGAACATTGGAGCAAGAACAAGCATGGAGATGATGGCATGCGCAAGGGGAACAAGAACGGAGTTACAAGTGATGATTTCAGGACTTTGAAGCCACCATAATGGGTGCATGAAGCCTTGGACGAAATATACAAGATGCCACTTCATAAATTTCGTCCCGAGGCTATTTTACGTGCTGCGTCACGTTATTATTGGGCCAGGCCCATGTAATTTCGAAATACATAAGTATAGGCTATTTTTAGAGTCTGTATGTGTGGGGAAACAAGAGATAGGGTTGATTTCGGACCCCTCCACCAAGGGCCACGAAATTCCCCCCTCTTCCTCCATATATACAGCCCTTAGGGCATCATTTAGACTTCGGGGTTTTGTTTAGATTAAAAGTTCGCCATAGCTGCAACTTCGCGTACTTCGTTTGTGTTCAACGACCAGACAAAGGCGTCACAGAACCCCACCTTGATCAATAAAGCTTTCATCTTATATTCGCAATATCCAGATTGCAATCTCAGTTTCTTGCTTGTTCTTCGTTTGCTCGCAGGAAACAGACCCTCGTGGTCAGGTTGATCGTGCTCCGGCGTGGTCAATAACCTCTCGGAGTTGGTTTAGCGATTGCTAAGGCGCGACGTCCTCGCACGTTCATAGTCGGATCGTCAAAGTCGACTTCCAACAAAGCGATATCCATCATCTCATCGAAAGACGGGACACCTTTGCCTCTATCAAAACTGAACAACGTTTTACATGTTTACAATATCCCGAGGAGAGACGGGTTGCTGCTGCTGTTTGTGCTTTCATTAGTTTTACATGTGTCTGGTGGTCTGAACATTGTAGATTATATCCTATTCCAACTACTTGGGCTGCTTTGAAAACTGCTATGCATACGCGTTGGGTTCCACCATATTATCAACGTGAATTGCTTCAAAAATTGCAGCGTTTAAGAGAAGGAAAAAATTCTGTAGAAGAATATTATCAGGAATTACAAACTGGCATGATTCGATGTGGTATTGTTGAGGAGAATGAAGCTATGCTTGCACGTTTTCTGGGTGGATTAAATAGAGAGATTCAGACCATTCTAGACTATAAGGAGTATACTAATATCACTCGTTTATTCCATCTTGCTTGTAAAGCTGAACGTGAAGTGCAGGATCGACAAGCATTGGCGCGAACTAACTTTTCTGCAGGCCGACCTTCATCATGGACACCGCGTGCATCTTCTACTTCAACTGCACCAGCACCTCAATCAGGTGCCACCTCCAGCCGTGATACAAGAAAACAGGAACAACCACCATTATCTGCCAAGAGCGCACCTGCCGGGCCTGCACAGAGTTCTTCTTCTTCCATGGCATCAACAGGGCACACAAGTGATATTATTTGTCGTCGTTGTAAGGGAGGAGGTCATTATGCGAGAGAATGCAAATCTCCGCGTGTGATGATTGCTATCGCGGATGGTGGATATGAGTCCGCTAGTGACTATGATGAGGAGACTTTGGCTCTTATTACACGTGAAGAACATGGTGGAGATGATTCTGATCATGAGACGCAATACATGGCTCCTGAAGACGCTGACAGGTATGAATGTTTAGTTGCTCAACGTGTTTTGAGTGTGCAGGTCACACAAGCTGAGCAAAATCAGAGGCACAATTTGTTCCATACCAAGGGAGTTGTGAAGGAACGTTCTGTGCGCGTCATCATAGACGGAGGGAGCTGCAACAACTTGGCTAGCATGGAGATGGTGGAGAAGCTTTCTCTCACCACAAGAGCACATCCACATCCTTACTACATCCAATGGTTCAACAACAGCGGCAAGGTTAAGGTAACACGTACTGTTCATGTGCATTTTAGTATCTCTACATATGCTGATTATGTTGATTGTGATGTGGTACCTATGCAAGCATGTTCCTTATTACTTGGTAGACCATGGCAATTTGATAAAAATTCTGTACACCATGGTAGAAACAATCACTATACTCTTGTTCATAAGGATAAAAATATTACTTTGCTTCCTATGACTCCTGATTCCATTTTGAAAGATGATATTAATAGAGCTAATAAAGCAAAACAGGAGAAGAATAAGAGTGAAAATCAGATTGTGGCAAAAGAATTTGAGCAACAAATGAAGCCTAATAATAAACCATCTAGTGTTGCTTCTGAAATTAAATTGAAAAGTGCATGTTTATTTGCCACCAAATCTGATATTGGTGAGCTAGATTTCAGCAAATCTGTTTGCTATGCTTTTGTGTGCAAAGAGGCATTATTTTCATTCGAGGACGTGCCTTCCTCTTTGCCTCCTGCTGTCACTAACATTTTGCAGGAGTTCGCTGACGTTTTTCCACAAGACGTGCCACCGGGATTACCGCCTATTCGAGGGATTGAGCATCAGATTGACTTAATTCCCGGTGCTTCACTGCCAAACCGTGCACCATACCGTACCAATCCAGAGGAGACGAAGGAGATTATGCGTCAAGTACAAGAGCTTCTCGACAAAGGTTATATACGCGAATCCCTTAGTCCTTGTGCTGTTCCTATTATTCTAGTGCCGAAAAAGGATGGTACATCACGTATGTGTGTTGATTGCAGAGGCATTAATAATATTACTATTCGTTATCGTCATCCTATTCCTAGGCTAGATGATATGTGATAGAGGCAGAGGTGTCCCGTCTTTCGATGAGATGGTGGATTTCGCTTTGATGGAAGTCGACTTTGACGATCCGACTACGAACGTGCGAGGACGTCGCGCCTTAGCAATCGCTAAACCAACTCCGAGAGGTTATTGACCACGCCGGAGCACGATCAACCTGACCACGAGGGTCTGTTTCCTGCGAGCAAACGAAGAACAAGCAAGAAACTAAGATTGCAATCTGGATATTGCGAATATAAGATGAAAGCTTTATTGATCAAGGTGGGGTTCTGTGACGCCTTTGTCTGGTCGTTGAACACAAACGAAGTACGCGAAGTTGCAGCTATGGCGAACTTTTAATCTAAACAAAACCCAAAGTCTAAACGATGCCCTAAGGGCTGTATATATGGAGGAAGAGGGGGGAATTTCGTGGCCCTTGGTGGAGGGGTCCGAAATCAACCCTATCTCTTGTTTCCTCACACATACGGACTCTAAAAATAGCCTATACTTATGTATTTCGAAATTACATGGGCCTGGCCCAATAATAAGGTGACGCAGCACCTAAAATAGCCTCGGGACGAAATTTAGGAAGTGGCATCTTGTATATTTCGTCCAAGGCTTCATGCACCCATTATGGTGGCTTCAAAGTCCTGAAATCATCACTTGTAACTCCGTTCTTGTTCCCCTTGCGCATGCCATCATCTCCATGCTTGTTCTTGCTCCAATGTTCATCCTTCTCCAAGCTAGGCCCTTCATTTGTAAGCAAAACAAATGTATCCAATTTAGGCAGCATCATATTCTCATGAACATTAGAATCATTACCAAGAAACGAAAGTACCTGGTAATTTAGTTGGCGTGCACGAGCTCTAGTAATTGGTCCAGTATGTATAGCAGCAGGGGCTGTGGGTGTAACAATTGTATTGATGTCCTCATCAGACACCACGTGCATCTTCTACTTCAACTGCACCAGCACCTCTATCCGGTGCCACCTCCAGCCGTGATACAAGAAAACAGGAACAACCACCATTATCTGCCAAGAGCGCACCTGCGGGGCCTGCACAGCGTTCTTCTTCTTCCATGGCATCAACAGGGCACACAAGTGATATTATTTGTCGTCGTTGTAAGGGAGGAGGTCATTATGCGAGAGAATGCAAATCTCCGCGTGTGATGATTGCTACCGCGGATGGTGGATATGAGTCTGCTAGTGACTATGATGAGGAGACTTTGGCTCTTATTACACGTGAAGAACATGGTGGAGATGATTCTGATCATGAGACGCAATACATGGCTCCTGAAGACGCTGACAGGTATGAATGTTTAGTTGCTCAACGTGTTTTGAGTGTGCAGGTCACACAAGCTGAGCAAAATCAGAGGCACAATTTGTTCCATACCAAGGGAGTTGTGAAGGAACGTTCTGTGCGCGTGATCATAGACGGAGGGAGCTGCAACAACTTGGCTAGCATGGAGATGGTGGAGAAGCTTTCTCTCACCACAAGACCACATCCACATCCTTACTACATCCAATGGTTCAACAACAGCGGCAAGGTTAAGGTAACACGTACTGTTCGTGTGCATTTTAGTATCTCTACATATGCTGATTATGTTGATTGTGATGTGGTACCTATGCAAGCATGTTCCTTATTACTTGGTAGACCATGGCAATTTGATAAAAATTCTGTACACCATGGTAGAAACAATCACTATACTCTTGTTCATAAGGATAAAAATATTACTTTGCTTCCTATGACTCCTGATTCCATTTTGAAAGATGATATTAATAGAGCTAATAAAGCACAACAGGAGAAGAATAAGAGTGAAAATCAGATTGTGGCAAAAGAATTTGAGCAACAAATGAAGCCTAATAATAAACCATCCAGTGTTGCTTCTGAAATTAAATTGAAAAGTGCATGTTTATTTGCCACCAAATCTGATATTGATGAGCTAGATTTCAGCAAATCTGTTTGCTATGCTTTTGTGTGCAAAGAGGCATTATTTTCATTCGAGGACGTGCCTTCCTCTTTGCCTCCTGCTGTCACTAACATTTTGCAGGAGTTCGCTGACGTCTTTCCACAAGACGTGCCACCGGGATTACCGCCTATTCGAGGGATTGAGCATCAAATTGACTTAATTCCCGGTGCTTCACTGCCAAACCGTGCACCATACCGTACCAATCCAGAGGAGACGAAGGAGATTATGCGTCAAGTACAAGAGCTTCTCGACAAAGGTTATATACGCGAATCCCTTAGTCCTTGTGCTGTTCCTATTATTCTAGTGCCGAAAAAGGATGGTACATCACGTATGTGTGTTGATTGTAGAGGCATTAATAATATTACTATTCGCTATCGTCATCCTATTCCTAGGCTAGATGATATGCTTGATGAATTGAGTGGCTCTACAATATTCTCCAAAGTTGATTTGCGTAGTGGATACCATCAAATTCGTATGAAATTGGGAGATGAATGGAAAACAGCATTTAAAACTAAGTTTGGATTATATGAGTGGTTAGTCATGCCTTTTGGGTTAACTAATGCGCCTAGTACTTTCATGAGACTAATGAACGAAGTTTTACGTGCTTTCATTGGACGATTTGTGGTAGTCTATTTTGATGATATACTGATTTATAGCAGATCTTTGGAAGAACATTTGGAACATTTACGTGCTGTTTTTATTGCTCTACGTGATGCACGTTTGTTTGGTAACCTTGGGAAGTGCACCTTTTGCACCGACCGAGTATCTTTTCTTGGCTATGTTGTTACTCCACAGGGAATTCAAGTTGACAAAGCCAAGATTGAAGCTATTGAGAGTTGGCCGCAGCCCAAAACGGTCACACAAGTGAGGAGTTTTCTTGGCCTCGCTGGATTCTATAGGCGTTTTGTGAGAGATTTCAGCACCATTGCTGCACCTCTCAACGAGCTTACAAAGAAGGATGTGCCTTTTGTTTGGGGTACCGCACAGGAAGAAGCCTTCACGGTATTGAAAGATAAGTTGACACATGCTCCTTTACTCCAACTTCCTGATTTTCATAAGACTTTTGAGCTTGAATGTGATGCTAGTGGAATTGGATTAGGAGGTGTGTTATTACAAGATGGCAAACCTGTTGCATACTTTTATGAAAAATTGAGTGGGCCTAGTCTGAATTATTCTACTTATGATAAAGAATTATATGCTCTTGTTCGGACTTTAGAAACATGGCAACATTATTTATGGCCCAAAGAATTTGTTATACATTCTGATCATGAATCTTTGAAACATATTAAAAGTCAAGCTAAACTGAATCGTAGACATGCTAAATGGGTTGAATTCATTGAGACTTTCCCTTATGTCATTAAACACAAGAAGGGAAAAGAAAATGTTATTGCTGATGCATTGTTTCGTCGCTATACTATGCTTTCACAACTTGACTTCAAAATGTTTGGTTTGGAGACCATCAAAGATCAATATGTGCATGATGCTGATTTTAAAGATGTAATGCAGAATTGTAAAGAAGGAAGAATGTGGAACAAGTTTGTCGTTAACGATGGATTTGTGTTTCGTGCTAACAAGCTATGCATTCCAGCTAGCTCCGTTCGTCTTTTGTTGTTGCAGGAAGCGCATGGAGGAGGATTAATGGGACATTTTGGCGTGAAGAAGACGGAGGACGTACTTGCTACACATTTCTTTTGGCCAAAGATGAGACGGGATGTTGAGCGTTTTATTGCTCGATGCACTACATGTCAAAAAGCTAAGTCACGACTCAATCCTCATGGTTTATATATGCCTTTGCCTGTACCTAGTGTTCCTTGGGAGGATATATCTATGGACTTTGTTTTAGGTTTACCTCGAACAAAGAAGGGGAGGGATAGCATATTTGTTGTCGTGGATAGATTCTCGAAAATGGCACACTTTATACCATGGCATAAAAGCGATGATGCTGTTAATGTTGCTGATTTGTTCTTTCGTGAAATTATTCGCTTGCATGGTGTGCCAAATACTATTGTTTCAGATCGTGATACTAAATTTCTTAGCCACTTTTGGAGATGTTTATGGGCTAAGTTGGGGACTAAACTGCTTTTTAGTACTACTTGTCACCCCCAAACTGATGGACAAACTGAAGTAGTCAATAGAACGTTGTCTACTATGCTTAGGGCTGTTTTGAAGAATAATAAGAAAATGTGGGAGGAATGCTTGCCTCATATTGATTTTGCTTATAATCGTTCATTGCATTCTACTACTAAGATGTGCCCTTTTGAAGTTGTGTATGGTTTCCTACCTCGTGCACCTATTGATTTGTTGCCTCTTCCATCTTCGGAGAAGGTTAATTTTGATGCTAAACAACGTGCTGAATTGATTTTAAAAATGCATGAGTTAACTAAGGAAAACATTGAGCGTATGAATGCTAAATATAAACTTGCTGGAGATAAGGGTAGAAAACATGTTGTGTTTGCACCTGGAGATCTTGTTTGGTTACATTTGCGTAAGGATAGATTTCCTGATTTGCGCAAATCAAAGCTAATGCCACGTGCTGATGGTCCCTTTAAGGTGTTAGAGAAAATAAATGATAATGCATATAAACTTGAGCTGCCTGCAGATTTTGGGGTTAGTCCCACTTTTAACATTGTAGATTTGAAGCCTTATTTGGGTGAGGAAGATGGACTTCCATCGAGGACGACTTCATTTCAAGAAGGGGAGGATGATGAGGACATCAATACAATTGTTACACCCACAGCCCCTGCTGCTATACATACTGGACCAATTACTAGAGCTCGTGCACGCCAACTAAATTACCAGGTACTTTCGTTTCTTGGTAATGATTCTAATGTTCATGAGAATATGATGCTGCCTAAATTGGATACATTTGTTTTGCTTACAAATGAAGGGCCTAGCTTGGAGAAGGATGAACATTGGAGCAAGAACAAGCATGGAGATGATGGCATGCGCAAGGGGAACAAGAACGGAGTTACAAGTGATGATTTCAGGACTTTGAAGCCACCATAATGGGTGCATGAAGCCTTGGACGAAAGATACAAGATGCCACTTCATAAATTTCGTCCCGAGGCTATTTTAGGTGCTGCGTCACCTTATTATTGGGCCAGGCCCATGTAATTTCGAAATACATAAGTATAGGCTATTTTTAGAGTCCGTATGTGTGGGGAAACAAGAGATAGGGTTGATTTCGGACTCCTCCACCAAGGGCCACGAAATTCCCCCCTCTTCCTCCATATATACAGCCCTTAGGGCATCGTTTAGACTTTGGGTTTTGTTTAGATTAAAAGTTCGCCATAGCTGCAACTTCGCGTACTTCGTTTGTGTTCAACGACCAGACAAAGGCGTCACAGAACCCCACCTTGATCAATAAAGCTTTCATCTTATATTCGCAATATCCAGATTGCAATCTTAGTTTCTTGCTTGTTCTTCGTTTGCTCGCAGGAAACAGACCCTCGTGGTCAGGTTGATCGTGCTCCGGCGTGGTCAATAACCTCTCGGAGTTGGTTTAGCGATTGCTAAGGCGCGACGTCCTCGCACGTTCGTAGTCGGATCGTCAAAGTCGACTTCCACCAAAGCGAAATCCACCATCTCATCGAAAGACGGGACACCTTTGCCTCTATCAGTAGAATAATTCAGACTAGGCCCACTCAATTTTTCAGAAAAGTATGCAACAGGTTTGCCATCTTGTAAGAACACACCTCCTAATCCAATTCCACTAGCATCACATTCAAGCTCAAAAGTCTTATTAAAATCAGGAAGTTGGAGTAAAGGAGCATGTGTCAACTTATCTTTCAATACCGTGAAGGCTTCTTCCTGTGCGGTACCCCAAAGAAAAGGCACATCTTTCTTTGTAAGCTCATTGAGAGGTGCAGCAATGGTGCTGAAATCTCTCACAAAACGCCTATAGAATCCAGCGAGGCCAAGAAAACTCCTCACTTGTGTGACCGTTTTGGGCTGCGGCCAACTCTCAATAGCTTCAATCTTGGCTTTATCAACTTCAATTCCCTGTGGAGTAACAACATAGCCAAGAAAAGATACTCGGTCGGTGCAAAAGGTGCACTTCCCAAGGTTACCAAACAAACGTGCATCACGTAGAGCAATAAAAACAACACGTAAATGTTCCAAATGTTCTTCCAAAGATCTGCTATAAATCAATATGTCATCAAAGTAAACTACCACAAATCGTCCAATGAAAGCACGTAAAACTTCGTTCATTAGTCTCATGAAAGTACTAGGCGCATTAGTTAACCCAAAAGGCATGACTAACCACTCATATAATCCAAACTTAGTTTTAAATGCTGTTTTCCATTCATCTCCCAATTTCATACGAATTTGATGGTATCCACTACGCAAATCAACTTTGGAGAATATTGTAGAGCCACTCAATTCATCAAGCATATCATCTAGCCTAGGAATAGGATGACGATAACGAATAGTAATATTATTAATGCCTCTACAATCAACACACATACGTGATGTACCATCCTTTTTCGGCACTAGAATAATAGGAACAGCACAAGGACTAAGGGATTCGCGTATATAACCTTTGTCGAGAAGCTCTTGTACTTGACGCATAATCTCCTTCGTCTCCTCTGGATTGGTACGGTATGGAGCACGGTTTGGCAGTGAAGCACCGGGAATTAAGTCAATTTGATGCTCAATTCCTCGAATAGGCGGTAATCCCGGTGGCACGTCTTGTGGAAAGACGTCAGCGAACTCCTGCAAAATGTTAGTGACAGCAGGAGGCAAAGAGGAAGGCACGTCCTCGAATGAAAATAATGCCTCTTTGCACACAAAAGCATAGCAAACAGATTTGCTGAAATCTAGCTCATCAATATCAGATTTGGTGGCAAATAAACATGCACTTTTCAATTTAATTTCAGAAGCAACACTAGATGGTTTATTATTAGGCTTCATTTGTTGCTCAAATTCTTTTGCCACAATCTGATTTTCACTCTTATTCTTCTCCTGTTTTGCTTTATTAGCTCTATTAATATCATCTTTCAAAATGGAATCAGGAGTCATAGGAAGCAAAGTAATATTTTTATCATTATGAACAAGAGTATAGTGATTGTTTCTACCATGGTGTACAGAATTTTTATCAAATTGCCATGGTCTACCAAGTAATAAGGAACATGCTTGCATAGGTACCACATCACAATCAACATAATCAGCATATGTAGAGATACTAAAATGCACACGAACAGTACGTGTTACCTTAACCTTGCCGCTGTTGTTGAACCATTGGATGTAGTAAGGATGTGGATGTGGTCTTGTGGTGAGAGAAAGCTTCTCCACCATCTCCATGCTAGCCAAGTTGTTGCAGCTCCCTCCGTCTATTATGACGCGCATAGAACGTTCCTTCACAACTCCCTTGGTATGGAACAAATTGTGCCTCTGATTTTGCTCAGCTTGTGTGACCTGCACACTCAAAACACGTTGAGCAACTAAACATTCATACCTGTCAGCGTCTTCAGGAGCCATGTTGATGAGGACATCAATACAATTGTTACACCCACAGCCCCTGCTGCTATACATACTGGACCAATTACTAGAGCTCGTGCACGCCAACTAAATTACCAGGTACTTTCGTTTCTTGGTAATGATTCTAATGTTCATGAGAATATGATGCTGCCTAAATTGGATACATTTGTTTTGCTTACAAATGAAGGTCCTAGCTTGGAGAAGGATGAACATTGGAGCAAGAACAAGCATGGAGATGATGGCATGCGCAAGGGGAACAAGAACGGAGTTACAAGTGATGATTTCAGGACTTTGAAGCCACCATAATGGGTGCATGAAGCCTTGGACGAAATATACAAGATGCCACTTCATAAATTTCGTCCCGAGGCTATTTTAGGTGCTGCGTCACCTTATTATTGGGCCAGGCCCATGTAATTTCGAAATACATAAGTATAGGCTATTTTTAGAGTCCGTATGTGTGGGGAAACAAGAGATAGGGTTGATTTCGGACTCCTCCACCAAGAGCCACGAAATTCCCCCCTCTTCCTCCATATATACAGCCCTTAGGGCATCGTTTAGACTTTGGGTTTTGTTTAGATTAAAAGTTCGCCATAGCTGCAACTTCGCGTACTTCGTTTGTGTTCAATGACCAGACAAAGGCGTCACAGAACCCCACCTTGATCAATAAAGCTTTCATCTTATATTCGCAATATCCAGATTGCAATCTTAGTTTCTTGCTTGTTCTTCGTTTGCTCGCAGGAAACAGACCCTCGTGGTCAGGTTGATCGTGCTCCGGCGTGGTCAATAACCTCTCGGAGTTGGTTTAGCGATTGCTAAGGCGCGACGTCCTCGCACGTTCGTAGTCGGATCGTCAAAGTCGACTTCCAGCAAAGCGAAATCCACCATCTCATCGAAAGACGGGACACCTTTGCCTCTATCACGAGGAGTATCTCGAGTGGGAGCGTTTGATGGACGACTACCTCAAGCTACATCAGTTCCTCCCGAAGATCAAGTGAAGTGCGCCATGAGGAACTTCCATGACTACGCGTCCACATGGTGGCTTCACGCACCTTCAGAGACCTACGACATGAGTTGGCGCAAGACGAAGAGAGCTTTGCAGCGAGAGTTCGTGCCTCCAACCTACATGGAACAACTTCAATGCCAATTGGAGAAAACCATCCAAGGATCCAAGTCCATCCACGAGTACTTCAAGGAGATGAAGATTGCCTTGCAACGAGCGGCATGGACGACCCCATTTCGATGAAGTTCCACTTCATGATGGGATTGCACAACGACATCTCCAAGACGATCTTCCTCGAGAACTACAAGTCCCTTGACGACAACTACATTGGTGCTCTCAAGGCGGCACAAGAACTCATGAAGGCCAGAGCTTCTCCACCCCAAGCTCACTTCACGATGACCAAGCTCCACGAGAACGAGCATGAGGCTAGTACCACCACAATGTTAAAGCCCAGCGAGCTCCAAGACGATGCTCCCAAGTTCGACTTCACCACCATCCCTCTTTGTGGCATTGATGATGCCGAGTCCTCCATGACTCTTTTTCAAGACGGTGCGGCGACGAGTACGACTACGGAGACTCTCAAGGACCAAGCTTTGGAGGCGAGCGACAAGGTGGCGAGCAAGGATGATGCTTCCATCTTAGGAGGCGAGAGTGATGATGTGCCATCTTCGGCCTTCATCCATGACGACGGCAATGAGATGGTTGAGCATGGGATTTTCCCTTCGACCACGGCAACATTTGATGACTTGAGTGACTTTTTCCACCATATTGAGAGTGAGAGTGACTTCACCACTAGCCCAATATATGATGTGTTGCATCAATTCCCATGTGAGGAGAGCTACAACCCCCACTGTCGTGGTTCTAAGTCTAACAGTAGAATGGGGGGTAGGAATGTAGAGGCAAGATCCTAGCTATGGAGGAGTTGTACACGCGAGTTTTACGAGTTCAGGCCTTTCTCGGAGGAAGTAACAGCCCTACGTCTCGGAGCCCGGAGGCGGTCGACTGGATTATATGCGTGTGAGTTACAGGGGGTGCGAACCCTTGTGCCTGTGGAGGGGGTGGCTTATATAGAGTGCACCAGGACCCCAGCCAGCCCACGTCACGGAGGGTTTAAGGTACATTGAAGAGAGAACGTTACTGGTAACGCCCACAAAAGTTTTATAAATGACAATTAAGCCTATAAGTAAATGCCCGACCGTTCTTCATGCAGAGTGGCTTTAGCTCTTCTGCCCGTCGAGTGACTTCTGCGATGGTCGAGTGACATTGATTCTTCCGAGTGGAACGTGTCTGGTCGAGTGGATGATGGTACCCTTTGAATGATCCTGGCTTTAGGGTGACGTCCTAGGGGAGGATGTCTAGGTCAGGTCTATGACCCTACCCTAGGTACATAGCTTCATCATTATCCCCCGAATGGTTCAGGGTCCGAGTGGAGAAGGAGTTTATAATCCCTCCGATTCAGCTTTTGTGCTTTGAGAATGTCTCGCCCAGAGGTCAAATGAACATTCATGATGGCTTCAACTTCTTGTTCGGTCGCCTTATTTCATTCTTGGTTTTGTCGAGTGAACTTTCATTGTTAAGTTTCGAGTGTTGATATGGAAAAAATCTTCCGTCTGACGGGTTGTTCTGTCGTCTGCGGATTTCACGGGATTCGAATTTTGGGAAGCGCGTCGGGCAAGGGAGGCCGCAGTAATCAGGACGAATTAGGCAGGCTGCCTCGATCTCTGTGCCACCTTTTTTGCCACGTATCACGCGCGCGACTGTTGCGGGATTTGATAAGATCGTCCGGGCCTACAAGTCAGTCACTCGGAAGTGACCTTATATAAGGCGCCGGACCGGGGATTTTGAACAGTGCGCCCCCATTCTTCTTCCTCCTCAGATTTCTCCGTTGTGCCTGCTTCTGCTCTCGGCGTCGTCGCCCTGCTCGAACTTGATTTGCTGCCATGGGGAAGGAGAAGACGGTGGCGTTGGAGCATGCGAAGAAGGCGACGACGAAGGCGAAAGGGAAGAAGACCAGCCGGGGAGGATCTTCGTCGAGGTCCGGCCTGCCGCCTAGCTGGATCCAGGGCGACTGGATCCGCTCGACAATCATTCAAGATGACATCGATGACCTGGTTGAGGGGGGACTGATCCCCCACGAATCGGTGCGGCTCCCGAGGAATGAGACTGAGCCACAGTTGCAGGAGGGTGAGTGCGTTCTCCTTGCCACCCATGTCGACCGCGGGTTTTCTTTGCCTCCCCACCCTTTCTTTCGTGGTTTCTTGAACTTCTTTGGGGCTCAACTCCACCACTTTTCTCCAAACACCATCTTGTACCTTGGCGCTTTCGTGTCCATGTGCGAGAACTTCTTGGGTTGTCGACCACACTAGGGTCTCTTCAAGCACATATTCACATGTTGCTCTCAGACGGTCAAGAAGGCCAACCCGAGTGACGAGAGGACGCACGTGATACAGATGTGCGGGGGTCTTGGAATTCAAATGAGGAACAAAAGCACTTCCCAACTATGATCCTTCCCGACTCGGTCCGGGGTTGGCAGTCGACCTGGTTCTACTGCAAGGACCAGCTGACCCCGGGCCAGTCGACTGGACTTCCCCCCTTTTACATGGCTCGAGTGGAGAAGCCCTCCACCTTGAGAGTGATCCCGGAGGGGAAGGTGCATGTGAAGGTGTTGGTCGAGTGGGTTGTCCAACTTGTCCGCGACGGAGTGACCGGTATGGACCTGCTGGAGGTCTTCCTCAGTCGACGCATCCAACCACTCCAAGCTCGTGACCATCCGATGTGGATGTACTCGGGACTCGAGGATTCCACTCGGATCCACCCGGAGGATGTTAGTGAGGACACGGTGGAGCAGTGGCTGAGAGGTATTACATAATCCCCGGGGGTACAGGAGGGTGGTTCCATTCGACCATTCGCGCCAGCTGAAACAGGTACGATTCTGCATTGTCGAGTGTCTTATTGATTTACTATGTAGCATCTTGTTGACGGTCGACTGTCTTTCTTTTGTTCATTGTCTTTCATGCTCTTGTTGATATGTACTCAATGCCCAATGGAGTGTAGGAGCAAAATGTCGAGGGAGAGGCGAGCGGGGGCGAGAGTGGCGAGTGGCACTCGGATGCAGAGGAGGACGAGGAGAGCGACGACCCGAGTGACGAAGAAGAGGTCGACTTGCCTCCTCGTAGAGAAAGGAGGTCCAAGCACGCTCACGACCTGGCAAGCACCCCTGACCTGGTGGCCACACCAACTAGGTAGTCTTCAAAGCGCCCTCAGACGTCTTCTCCAGTGCCGACCGAGAAGGTATCGAAACAGCTCAAGACTGCGCCGCCTCCAGCGCCGAAACCATTGAAGGCCGCATCCTCCAAATCGCCGAAGCCTTCGCCCAGAATCAAAGTGACCATTCCCACCATCTCTGATGAGGACATGACTACCTTGGATATGACCACAAATATTGCATATATGCATATTTGTCAGGTGATTTCTAGTGCAAACTATTCAATAATCTATTTATGTTATCCAGAACAAAAATACTTCACACACTTCTGTGTTTTGTCTAATTGCAGGTGTATGGGACATTTGTACAATCCACATATGAAGATAAGGAAGAAAGAGATGTTTATTTGCTGTCCAAAAAGTTCTCTCACGTCACTTTTGGCCCAAGAGAAGATAGAGTCCAAGTCTCTCACGTTCTGGATTCAAATTCGGACTGCACAGACATACCTGACTCAAAACGCACACAAGTTTTTCATACGGACTCCGAATTGGGTGATTCTTTTTTTTGTTGGAAACTAGATTTCGTGCACTTTCCAACCCAATTGGAATCACCTTCAAATTCGTCCGGAGCGTTGAGTTGTGGACGAAACAATCTGATGCTGCAGCAGAATCCGAGTCAAACTACAAGTCCAAAGGTGTTACAACACCTCCACTTGGGCCCATTGGCCTTGTACGACCTAGATTTAGTTTTAGGCTGCCTTGGGACGTCCTCCCACCTCCTTGGCCGCCACCCTTTGCTCCTATATAAGTAGATCCATCTAGTAGCTTTTCCTTGGGATTTGTTTAGTTAAAAGTTAGCCATTGCAACTTCGTGTGCTTCGTTTGTGTCCAACGACCAGACCAAGACCACTTTTCGGATCCCCACCATTATCAATACTTCATACATATGCGCGATATTCAGATTTGTTTTTATCATATTCTTGCTTGTTCTTCGATTGCTTGCAGGAATAGACCTTCGTGGTCAGGTTGATCGTGCTCCGGCGTGGTCAATAACCTCTTGGAGTTGGTTTAGCGATTGCTAAGGCACAACGTCGTTGCACGTTTGTAGTCGGATCGTCAAAGTCGTCTCCACCAAATCGATAGTTATCATCTCATCGAAAGATCGGGACACCCCGCCTCTATCAAGTGGTATCAGTTTTCAGGTTGCTCGGTGAGAATTTCCAGTTTTCCTAGATTAGATTTATTTTCTTACCTATTGTCCAAGAAAAAGCCACAAAAAAGAGTTAGATCTATTCATCCTTTATCCAAGCCAGTCTTAGCCTTTGCAATTTTCTATTCATTGCTTGCATAGTTGAATTATCGGTTGCATCGTCGTGTCAGTTGTTGGTCTTAGCGTCTAGTTCCTTTAGAGTTTCGAGTTCTGTTCACATTAGTCACGCCGCCGCTGCATCATTATCCCTTCCGCTGTCCACCATCCCATCTATTAATTTCCACCACGTGCTACGCACTGTTCATTGTCATAATCATAGTTGAGGTCATTCACATCTTCGCCTGATCCAATCTGCATCTTATCTAGTTTGTCTTTGAAAGAAAAAAAAAGATAGAGAAAAAAAAGAGAAAAAAAGGAAAGAAAAAAAAAGAAAAAGAGGGAGAAGAAAAAGAAAAAAAAACGTGAGAAAAAAAAAGAGAGAAGAAAAAAAATTGGATCTATCTAGAATCAATCTCGTACCTGAATTCGGATTGGAATCTGTTTTGCGCACTGTTCAGTAAAACAGGTGTATCTTCCTCATACGAAGTCCGTTTTGGCTCCGTGAATACTCAAATTGAAGATAGCGACAAGCCGCATTTAAATAGTTGCAGAAGCTAGTTCAATATTTGACACCTCAAAATCGGCTTCTAAATAGGTCTTTTTGCCCTCTGAAGTTCGTGAACACAGCTTGTTCCAATTTTTTAGGCCAGTTTTAGAATTCTTTGACTCCTCATATCAACTCGGAATTGAGTGATTCTTTTTGCATTGGAAAGCTTGAGTTAGTAGCATTCTTTGAAAGAATTTATCAGAAAATTGTCTCAAACTTTTCAAGAGGAAAGTTGGAGAGAGAGTTGTTGTATATCCTGCTTGGCAGTTGTTTTTCATCATTATCTTCATTGCCGTTGTGATCTTCACTTATATCTTGCTGTCAAGAGCTACTTAGTATCCTTCATTGATGCTAGTTGTGCTACGCCGTGACCTCATTAGTGTTCTAGGCTCGCGTCTCTAGTCCGGTCTAGCCTAGGACCAGCACAGTACCGTCGTTGAGCGTTTATTCAACATTGCATCTTTGAATTGATTATTGCTAATCTTTTGCTACCATATATAGCCAACCCAGCTCCACATATTTCTACACCGTGTATACGTACGCTCCCCTGGCAATCGCTTTACTCAATATTCGGAGTTACTTGACACCGCTGGTTGCCGATCACCTCCTGCTGCATGGTAAGAACTTGTAAGACATTGATATTTGCTTTACTGTGAGCGTTTTACCACCACATCCTAGTAGTTATACGGACATTATTTTTGGGTTTTGTTTCTTGTTCTACTAATCATGACAGGATCCAGAGTCAATTCATGGGCTTTGTCGATCGCGGGAGACGTGCCACCACCTTTGCAAATACCACAACCGTCACGAGAGGTGCACAAACATCCAAATGCACATGATCAGGTTAATGTATCTATACCACCATTTAATGGCCATTTTAAACCTGCTTTATATATTGAATGGGAGTTCGACATAAAAAATATATTTGCTTCCCATAATTTCGATGAACATAAAAAGGTTAAGGTTGCGGTTGGTTCTTTCACTGGTTATGCTTTGGTTTGGTGGAGTGAATATTGTCGGTTACACCCTGATTATATACCTACTACTTGGGATGATTTGAAACTTGCCATGCGACATACTTTCGTCCCTGCTTATTATACTCGTGACATGATTAAGAAGTTGCAACACTTAAAACAAGGTAGTGAAACTGTAACAAAATATTATGATGATTTACAAACTACCTTGTTTCATTCCTCTTTAGAAGAAAGTGAAGATGATTTTATGGATAGATTTTGGGGAGGATTAAACCGTGATATTCAAGAGATACTAATTCATGAAGAGTGTTATCCTATGGACCATTTGTTTCATCTTGCTTGCAAAGCTAAACAGGAAATAAAACGACGTGTTGGCCACGAGGAGAACAAGCGCACGGTGCACATTCCAAGAGTTGATATGATTGTTCCTTCAAATACTAGGCATACTATGACAACCACATCCGTTGTTGTCAGGACTACATCACCTCCACCATGTGACACATCGCCCCCGAGAGTGGCTACATCATCTGAGTTGATCATAAGAGGTAATGACAAATGTACTGATCTTCCATCTCTACATGAGAATGATGAATGCCTTGTCAATTTGAATGCACCATCTGATGAGCTACCCACTACTTTGATCACACCACCTATTTTGGAGGACTACGTTGATAATTTGACTTTGCCATGTGATCAAACAACTGAAATACCAACAATTTTGAGTGCACCCATTGAATTAACTATTGATGCAAAAGAACCAATGTTTAATCATTTTGATATGACCTCTAATCTTGGTGATGATTCTGTGTTGAATGACTTATTGCATGTTTGCTTATTTAAGCATGTTGTAGCATGTAAATTTGATGCAAGTAAGGTTTATTCACCAATGTTGGGATGGTTTAATGATGAACATTGTCAATCTTTTGAAATGAATAAGAGCTTCACTTATATGTGCAAACTGAGTTGCAATATTTTCATGCCTTCTACTTCTTGTGCTAATTTTTTGGCTTTAGATTTTATGAACTATGCAAGTTACTCATCTATTCATGTGTCATATATGTAAAAATCAAGGGAGGATGATGAGGACATGACTACCTTGGATATGACCAAAAATATTGCATATATGCATATTTGTCAGGTGATTTCTAGTGCAAACTATTCAATAATCTATTTATGTTATCCAGAACAAAAATACTTCACACACTTTTATGTTTTGTCTAATTGCAGGTGTATGGGACATTTGTACAATCCACATATGAAGATAAGGAAGAAAGAGATGTTTATTTGCTGTCCAAAAAGTTCTCTCACGTCACTTTTGGCCCAAGAGAAGATAGAGTCCAAGTCTCTCACGTTCTGGATTCAGATTCGGACTGCACAGACACACCTGACTCAAAACGCACACAAGTTTTTCATACGGACTCCGAATTGGGTGATTCTTTTTTTGTTGGAAACTAGATTTCGTGCACTTTCCAACCCAATTGGAATCACCTTCAAATTCGTCCGGAGCGTTGAGTTGTGGGCGAAACAATCTGATGCTGCAGCAGAATCCGAGTCAAACTACAAGTCCAAAGGTGTTACATCACCTCCACTTGGGCCCATTGGCCTTGTACGACCTAGATTTAGTTTTAGGCTGCCTTGGGACGTCCTCCCACCTCCTTGGCCTCCACCCCTTGCTCCTATATAAGTAGATCCATCTAGTAGCTTTTCCTTGGGATTTGTTTAGTTAAAAGTTAGCCAACGCAACTTCGTGTACTTCGTTTGTGTCCAACGACCAGACCAAGACCGCTTACGGATCCCCACCATTATCAATACCTCATATATATTTGCAATATTCAGATTGCTTTATCATATTCTTGCTCGTTCTTCGATTGCTTGCAGGAATAGACCTTCGTGGTCAGGCTGACCGTGCTTCCGGCATCGTCAGTAACCTCAGGAGATTGGTTTAGCGATTGCTAAGGCGCAACGTCGTGCACGTTTGTAGTCGGATCGTCAATGTCGTCTCCACCAAATCGATAGTTATCATCTCATCGAAAGATCGGGACACCCTCGCCTCTATCACCATGTGATCAAACAACTGAAATACCAACAATTTTGAGTGCACCCATTGAATTAACTATTGATGCAAAAGAACCAATGTTTAATCATTTTGATATGACCTCTAATCTTGGTGATGATTCTGTGTTGAATGACTTATTGCATGTTTGCTTATTTAAGCATGTTGTAGCATGTAAATTTGATGCAAGTAAGGTTTATTCACCAATGTTGGGATGGTTTAATGATGAACATTGTCAATATTTTGAAATGAATAAGAGCTTCACTTATATGTGCAAACTGAGTTGCAATATTTTCATGCCTTCTACTTCTTGTGCTAATTTTTTGGCTTTAGATTTTATGAACTATGCAAGTTACTCATCTATTCATGTGTCATATATGCAAAAATCAAGGGAAGTAAAAATGGATGACATATACATATACAACATGTACACCTTGTCTCTTTTGTTAGCCACATTTCAGATTAAGCAACGCCGAGGACGGCTTTATTTTCAAGAAGGGGAGGATGATGAGGACATGACTACCTTGGATATGACCGAAAATATTGCATATATGCATATTTGTCAGGTGATTTCTAGTGCAAACTATTCAATAATCTATTTATGTTATCCAGAACAAAAATACTTCACACACTTTTGTGTTTTGTCTAATTGCAGGTGTATGGGACATTTGTACAATCCACATATGAAGATAAGGAAGAAAGAGATGTTTATTTGCTGTCCAAAAAGTTCTCTCACGTCACTTTTGGCCCAAGAGAAGATAGAGTCCAAGTCTCTCACGTTCTGGATTCAAATTCGGACTGCACAGACATACCTGACTCAAAACGCACACAAGTTTTTCATACGGACTCCGAATTGGGTGTTTCTTTCTTTGTTGGAAACTAGATTTCGTGCACTTTCCAACCCAATTGGAATCACCTTCAAATTCGTCCGGAGCGTTGAGTTGTGGACGAAACAATCTGATGCTGCAGCAGAATCCGAGTCAAACTACAAGTCCAAAGGTGTTACATCACCTCCACTTGGGCCCATTGGCCTTGTACGACCTAGATTTAGTTTTAGGCTGCCTTGGGACGTCCTCCCACCTCCTTGGCCGCCACCCCTTGCTCCTATATAAGTAGATCCATCTAGTAGCTTTTCATTGGGATTTGTTTAGTTAAAAGTTAGCCATTGCAACTTCGTGTGCTTCGTTTGTGTCCAACGACCAGACCAAGACCACTTTTCGGATCCCCACCATTATCAATACTTCATACATATGCGCGATATTCAGATTGCTTTTATCATATTCTTGCTTGTTCTTCGATTGCTTGCAGGAATAGACCTTCGTGGTCAGGTTGATCGTGCTCCGGCGTGGTCAATAACCTCTTGGAGTTGGTTTAGCGATTGCTAAGGCACAACGTCGTTGCACGTTTGTAGTCGGATCGTCAAAGTCGTCTCCACCAAATCGATAGTTATCATCTCATCGAAAGATCGGGACACCCCGCCTCTATCAATCTCTTGGTAACCATCTGACCTGATCCTTTGGTCGACTCGAGCAACAGAACATAACCGGCTGAATGTTGACATTTGCAGTGCTGCTACCTCTGGAACTTCCTCCCGCCAATACCGAGACAAGGAAATGGAAGACGCAGTTACCTCCAACCCAGGTACAATTCTTGTGATCTTGTTCTTGATTATTTGGTCGATTAAATTCTGGCGATTCACTTGGGGCCGACTGATTTATTTGCAGCCCCACTCAACATTATCGAGCTTCCGGATGATGATGAAGATGTGGCCCCGAGGCCCAGAAGGAACAAAAAGGTAGCGGCTAGCAAGACATCTCAGCCGGGACTGACGATAGAACCAAGCGTCCAACAACCTGAAGATGCAGGTGGGGCATTGTAACACCCCGGATGTAACTTTCCCAATTTGTACTCCAACTCTTGCCGTTTCCGGCGTTAAGTTATTTACTTTTCTCGGGTTCAGGTTTTTGTCTCCGTGTGCTTTTATCGTTGTCATGCATCTCATATCATGTCATCATGTGCATTACATTTGCATACGTGTTCGTCTCTTGCATTCGAGCATTTTCCCCGTTGTCCGTTTTGCATTCGGGCGCTTCCTTCTCCTCCGGTGGTCATTTCTAGCTTTCTTTCATGTGTGAGGATTAAACATTTCCGGATTGGACCGAGACTTGCCAAGCGGCCTTGGTTTACTACCGGTAGACCGCCTGTCAAGTTTCGTATCATTTGGACTTCGTTTGATACTCCAACGGTTAACCGAGGGACCGAAAAGGACTCGTGTGTGTTGCAGCCCAACACCCCTCCAATTTGGCCCAAAACCCACCTAAACCGTCTCCATCATCTAGAGCGTTCGATCACGATCGCGTGGCCGAAAACCGCACCTCATTTGGACTCTCCTAGCTCCCTCTATGCCTATATAAACACCCCCTTCGAAATTTGCGGTTCCCTCTCCCGAAACCCTAGAAATCGCCCCCGCCGTCACCGGACACGTCCGGCCGCCGCCGGACGAAATCGCCACCGCCACCCGCGCCAATCAGGCGGCGCCATGTCATCGGGCGCCTCCTCCCACTCCCGCGGCCCGGCCGGCCCGCAGCCGACCCTCCCCGCCGCCCCGCCGCCTGAGGGAGCAGCGCCGCCCCGCGCCTCTCTTCCCCGTCGCAGGTCGCCGCGCCAGCCGCCGCGCCCCTCGCCGGCGTCGACGACCGCGGTAGCCTCCACCGCCCCGCCCCGGGTCCGCCCCGCGCCACCTCGTCGCCGGTGAGCGCCGTCGCCGCCTTCCCCTCGCCGCCACGAGCTCCGGTCGGCCTCCTCCTTCCTCCGGCCACTGCATCCCGCAACTCCAGCGAAGATTCCGGCCGTCCTCGATCCGTGCACCAGATCTGAGATCCGGTGAATAGTAACCCTAGGTCGTTTTTTTCTCCCAAGTCCCAGTTTCTCAGATCCATGTGCTCATGTTCGTAGCCTCGTAACTTTGCATCCGTAGCTCCGATTCATGCATATAGCATATCAAAATGTTCATCTCAGAGATTACATCATTTCATTCCATTGCATCATTTTCATTTGAGTTCATTTTGATGCCCGAAATGCTGTTGGAAGAGGGCTACTTGAGATAATTGTCAGATCTGTTGCTCTATTTAGCCTTTTGTCATTTTTGCCATGATTAATGTGTGCATGATATGCCCTGATGCTCTACATATGTTTTGTTAAGGGTTTTGTCATCTTTCCAGAGGTGCAACCCATGTATTTTTGTGATGTGTGTGGTGACTAGCACAAGCTTGCAAAGTGTTGCACTTGTTAATTCTGTTTTCAGGGACTTAGCATTTCCACTAAGTCCTTGAGCTGTTTATCTCATATGGCCATATGTTCATGTTGTTTCCTAGTGATCCGTGCCTCTTTTGAGGATGATTAGTAAGGATGTTTTGTTAATCTTGTAGTGCTCTATCCATCCATGTCTTTGTTTGCAATTATGGAGCACCCTAGCTTGAGTCAATCGAGCTCTACTTTTGCTATGTGAATCTGGGTAGATTGTCAACTTGTTTGCAATTTTGCCGATGATGTTGTAGTTGATACGTGCATGCTATGCTATTGTTCTTGCCTTGTCTAGCTTGAATTTTGTGTATTCTTGATGGGTGTATGCTTAGCTTATCATGACTTGCTCTGTAGTAAGTGCATCGAGCTCGTAAACATGCCTACTTGAGTTATATTTCAGCATGTGCCAGTTTTCACTAAGTCTGAAAACTGATTATGTTTTTGCCATGTTCACATGCTTGCAATTGTATTTTCTGGTCCTTTTTGGCTCAAGGTCACTAAGGGACTTTTGTTAAGCTCTTTGAGTAGCTACATGCCATGCTTTACTTTGCCATGTTCAGTTTCTTTAGCATGTAGTGTTGTTTCTCCCAAGAGTGCTACCTGATCTGAAATTCCAGATAAGTGTTAATTTCACTAAGTCTGAAATCTGTTTGCCATATGCATTTTTGCCATGCTTGTTTGAACCTGTTAATGGATGAATTGGCCGTAGCTCAGTGCTAGACTTTTGTTAAGCATCTTGAATGCGTCCCTGCCATGTATTTAGTTGCCATGTTTGAGTGTTGTAGCATGTTCATCTCTTTGCATTTAGATGGTTACTTGCTGTAAATCGCAGACCGGTGTCATATTTGAATCGCTTGCCATTTCCAAACCGTAACTCCGATTCTGGCGATCTTTATATCATTTTCAAGCGATTTCATCTCATCTTTTCAGTGGCACACTTGGATTTCCAAGTTGAGGCCAGTTTCATGCTTTCCCTTGTCAAATCTTGCATATGCATCCCGCATCGCATCCCGCATAGCATATCATCATTGCATCATATTGTTTGAGATCTTGCACGTGGTTGATTGTGTCCTTGTTGCTTGTTTGTCTTGTTTGGGTAGAGCCGGGAGACGAGTTCGCTAACGAGGAGCCCGTTGAGTTTGCTTTCGAGGATCCAGTCAACTCTGACAACTGTGCAGGCAAGATGATCATACCCTCGAAATCACTACTATATTTGCTTTGCTAGATTGCTCGCTCTTTTGCTATGACAATGCTACGATGCCTACCATTTTCTTTCAAGCCTCCCAAATTGCCATGTCAAACATCTAACACACCATGTCCTAGCAAACCGTTGATTGGCTATGTTACCGCTTTGCTCAGCCCCTCTTATAGCGTTGCTAGTTGCAGGTGAAGATTTGATAGAGGCGAGGGTCCCGATCTTTCGATGAGATGATAACTATCGATTTGGTGGAGACGACTTTGACAATCCGACTACAAACGTGCACGACGTTGCGCCTTAGCAATCGCTAAACCAATCTCCTGAGGTTACTGACGATGTTGGAAGCACGGTCAGCCTGACCACGAAGGTCTATTCCTGCAAGCAATCGAAGAACGAGCAAGAATATGATAAAGCAATCTGAATATTGCAAATATATATGAAGTATTGATAATGGTGGGGATCCGGAAGCGGTCTTGGTCTGGTCGTTGGACACAAACGAAGTACACGAAGTTGCAATGGCTAACTTTTAACTAAACAAATCCCAAGGAAAAGCTACTAGATGGATCTACTTATATAGGAGCAAGGGGTGGCGGCCAAGGAGGTGGGAGGACGTCCCAAGGCAGCCTAAAACTAAATCTAGGTCGTACAAGGCCAATGGGCCCAAGTGGAGGTGATGTAACACCTTTGGACTTGTAGATTGACTCGGATTCTGCTGCAGCATCAGATTGTTTCGTCCACAACTCAACGCTCCGGACGAATTTGAAGGTGAGTCCAATTGGGTTGGAAAGTGCACGAAATCTAGTTTCCAACAAAAAAAGAATCACCCAATTCGGAGTCCGTATGAAAAACTTGTGTGCGTTTTGAGTCAGGTGTGTCTGTGCAGTCCGAATCTGAATCCAGAACGTGAGAGACTTGGACTCTATCTTCTCTTGGGCCAAAAGTGACGTGAGAGAACTTTTTGGACAGCAAATAAACATCTCTTTCTTCCTTATCTTCATATGTGGATTGTACAAATGTCCCATACACCTGCAATTAGACAAAACACAAAAGTGTGTGAAGTATTTTTGTTCTGGATAACATAAATAGATTATTGAATAGTTTGCACTAGAAATCACCTGACAAATATGCATATATGCAATATTTTTGGTCATATCCAAGGTAGTCATGTCCTCATCAAGATTGGAGGCCGTTCCTTGTTGGAACATTATTTACTTGTTGGGATATCATTATATTGCTATGTTATCGTAATGCATCTATATACTTGGTAAAGGGTGGAAGGCTCGGCCTCTCGCCTAGTGTTTTGTTCCACTCTTGCCGCCCTAGTTTTCGTCATATCGGTGTTATGTTCCCGGATTTTGCGTTCCTTACGCGGTTGGGTTATACTGGGAACCCCTTGATAGTTCGCCTTGATTAAAGCTTTTCCAGCAATGCCCAAACTTGGTTTTACCATTTGCCACCTAGCCTCTTTTTCCCTTGGGTTTCCGGAGCCCGAGGGTCATCTTATTTTAACCCCCTCCCCCCCCGGGCCAGTGGTCCTCTGAGTGTTGGTCCAACCTAGAGCCCCTTGCAGCGCCACCTCGGGGACACTTGAGGGCTGGTTTTAGTTCTACGGATTGCTTATCCGATTGTGCCCTGAGAAAGAGATATGTGCAGCTCCTATCAGGATTTGTAGGCACATTCGGGCGGTGTTGCTGGTCTTGTTTTAACCTGTCGAAGTGTCTTGAAGAACCGAGATACCGAGTCTGATCAGAACGTCTTGGGAGGAGGTCTATTCCTTCATTGACCGTGAGAGCTTGTCATGGGCTAAGTTGGGACTCCCCTGCAGGGATTTGAACTTTCGAAAACCGTGCCCGCGGTTATGGGCAGATGGGAATTTGTTAATGTCCGGTTGTAGATAACTTGAACCTTAATTTAATTAAAATGAACCAACCGAGTGTGTTACCGTGATGGCCTCTTCTCGGCGGAGTTCGGGGAGTGGACACGGTGTTGGAGTAATGTTTGCGCTGGTTGCTCTCTAGTTTCTCGCTCGCGCTTTGCCTCCTCTTCTCGCTCTCTTTTGCGAATAAGATAGCCACCATATTTGCTAGTCGCTTGCTGCAGCTCCACTTATATTTACCTTACCTTACCTATAAGCTTAAATAGTCTTGATTGCGAGGGTGCGAGATTGTTGAGTCCCTGTGGCTCACAGATTACTATCACACCAGATGCAGGGCCTGATGATTCCGCTCCAGGTGACGCGTTTGAGCTCAAATGGGAGTTCGACGAAGACTCTCAACGTTACTATGTTTTTTTTCCTAATGATCAGTAGTGGTGCCCAGTTGGGGGTGATCGGGACCATGTCGAATGTTGGGTTCTCTTTTATTTTGGCGCCGTAGTCGGGCCATGAGTGTTTGGATGATGTAATGTTATTTATGTACTTGATTGACGTGGCGAGTGTAAGCCAACTATGTTATCTCCCCTTTATTATTTATATTACATGGGATGTTGTGAAGATTGCCTAACTTGCGACATATGCCTTCAATGCGATTATGTCTCTAAGTCGTGCCTCGACACGTGGGAGCTATAGTCGCATCGAGGGTGTTACAGGCATCTGTAACTTTTGCTGTCCCATTGTCGAGTGAGCGCCCCGCACCATCGATTGTACCAGTGTTTCCTTCAGCCGTCCAATCTCATGCCTCGGAGCTCCAAGCTGCCGCATGATAGAGGCTAAGGTGTCCCGATGTTTCGATGAGATGGTGGCTATCGTTTTCTGTGGGAGTCGACCTTGACGATTCGACTATGAACGTGCGAGACGTCGCGCCTTAGCAATCGCTAAACCAACTTCCGAGGGTTATTGACCATGCCGAAGCACGATCAACCTGACCACGAGGGTCTGTTTCCTGCGAGCAAACGAAGAACAAGCAAGAAACTGAGATTGCAATCGGGATATTGCGAATATAAGATGAAAGCTTTATTGATCAAGGTGGGGTTCTGTGACGTCTTGATCTGGTCGTTGGACACAAACGAAGTACGTGAAGTTGCAGCTATGGCGAACTTTTAATCTAAACAAAACCCACCGTCTAAACGACGCCCTAAGGGCTGTATATATGGAGGAAGCGGGGGGAATTTCGTGGCCCTTGAGGGTGGGGTCCGAAACCAACCCTAACTCTTGTTTCCCCACACATACGGACTCTAAAAATAGCCTATACTTAAGTATTTCGAAATTAGATGGGCCTGGCCCATTAATAAGGTGACGCAGTGATAGAGGCGAGGGTGTCCCGATCTTTCGATGAGATGATAACTATCGATTTGGTGGAGACGACTTTGACGATCCGACTACAAACGTGCACGACATTGCGCCTTAGCAATCGCTAAACCAACTCCGAGAGGTTATTGACCACGCTGGAGCATGATCAACCTGACCACGAAGGTCTATTCCTGCAAGCAATTGAAGAACGAGCAAGAATATGATAAAGCAATCTGAATATTGCGAATATATATGAAGTATTGATAATGGTGGGGATCCGGAAGCGGTCTTGGTCTGGTCGTTGGACACAAACAAAGTACACGAAGTTGCAATGGCTAACTTTTAACTAAACAAATGCCAAGGAAAAGCTACTAGATGGATCTACTTATATAGGAGCAAGGGGTGGAGGCCAAGGAGGTGGGAGGACGTCCCAAGGCAGCCTAAAACTAAATCTAGGTCGTACAAGGCCAATGGGCCCAAGTGGAGGTGATGTAACACCTTTGGACTTGTAGTTTGACTCGGATTCTGCTGCAGCATCAGATTGTTTCGTCCACAACTCAACGCTCCGGACGAATTTGAAGGTGATTCCAATTGGGTTGGAAAGTGCACGAAATCTAGTTTCCAACAAAAAAAGAATCACCCAATTTAGAGTCCGTATGAAAAACTTGTGTGCGTTTTGAGTCAGGTGTGTCTGTGCAGTCCGAATCTGAATCCAGAACGTGAGAGACTTGGACTCTATCTTCTCTTGGGCCAAAAGTGACGTGAGAGAACTTTTTGGACAGCAAATAAA
The DNA here is from genome assembly GCF_002162155.2 of Triticum dicoccoides. Taxonomy (NCBI): domain Eukaryota; kingdom Viridiplantae; phylum Streptophyta; class Magnoliopsida; order Poales; family Poaceae; genus Triticum; species Triticum dicoccoides. Next base: position 57,017 of record NW_021280709.1, read on the forward strand.
CATCTCTTTCTTCCTTATCTTCATATGTGGATTGTACAAATGTCCCATACACCTGCAATTAGACAAAACACAAAAGTGTGTGAAGTATTTTTGTTCTGGATAACATAAATAGATTATTGAATAGTTTGCACTAGAAATCACCTGACAAATATGCATATATGCAATATTTTTGGTCATATCCAAGGTAGTCATGTCCTCATCATCCTCCCCTTCTTGAAAATAAAGCCGTCCTCGGCGTTGCTTAATCTGAAATGTGGCTAACAAAAGAGACAAGGTGTACATGTTGTATATGTATATGTCATCCATTTTTACTTCCCTTGATTTTTGCATATATGACACATGAATAGATGAGTAACTTGCATAGTTCATAAAATCTAAAGCCAAAAAATTAGCACAAGAAGTAGAAGGCATGAAAATATTGCAACTCAGTTTGCACATATAAGTGAAGCTCTTATTCATTTCAAAAGATTGACAATGTTCATCATTAAACCATCCCAACATTGGTGAATAAACCTTGCTTGCATCAAATTTACATGCTACAACATGCTTAAATAAGCAAACATGCAATAAGTCATTCAACACAGAATCATCACCAAGATTAAAGGTCATATCAAAATGATTAAACATTGGTTCTTTTGCATCAATAGTTAATTCAATGGGTGCACTCAAAATTGTTGGTATTTCAGTTGTTTGATCACATGGCAAAGTCAAATTATCAACGTAGTCCTCTAAAATAGGTGGTGTGATCAAAGTAGTGGGTAGCTCATCAGATGGTGCATTCAAATTGACAAGGCATTCATCATTCTCATGTAGAGATGGAAGATCAGTACCTTTGTCATTACCTCTTATGATCAACTCAGATGATGTAGCCACTCTCGGGGGCGATGTGTCACATGGTGGAGGTGATGTAGTCCTGACAACAACGGATGTGGTTGTCATAGTATGCTTAGTAGTTGAAGGAACAATCATATCAACTCTTGGAATGTGCACCATGCGTGATAGAGGTGGGGGTGTCCCGATCTTTCGATGAGATGATAACTATCGATTTGGTGGAGACGACTTTGACGATCCGACTACAAACGTGCACGACGTTGCGCCTTAGCAATCGCTAAACCAATCTCCTGAGGTTACTGACGATGCCGGAAGCACGGTCAGCCTGACCACGAAGGTCTATTCCTGCAAGCAATCGAAGAACGAGCAAGAATATGATAAAGCAATCTGAATATTGCAAATATATATGACGTATTGATAATGGTGGGGATCCGTAAGCGGTCTTGGTCTGGTCGTTGGACACAAACGAAGTACACGAAGTTGCAATGGCTAACTTTTAACTAAACAAATCCCAAGGAAAAGCTACTAGATGGATCTACTTATATAGGAGCAAGGGGTGGCGGCCAAGGAGGTGGGAGGACGTCCCAAGGCAGCCTAAAACTAAATCTAGGCCGTACAAGGCCAATGGGCCCAAGTGGGGGTGATGTAACACCTTTGGACTTGTAGTTTGACTCGGATTCTGCTGCAGCATCAGATTGTTTCGTCCACAACTCAACGCTCCGGACGAATTCGAAGGTGATTCCAATTGGGTTGGAAAGTGCACGAAATCAGGTGTGTCTGTGCAGTCCGAATCTGAATCCAGAACGTGAGAGACTTGGACTCTATCTTCTCTTGGGCCAAAAGTGACGTGAGAGAACTTTTTGGACAGCAAATAAACATCTCTTTCTTCCTTATCTTCATATGTGGATTGTACAAATGTCCCATACACCTGCAATTAGACAAAACACAAAAGTGTGTGAAGTATTTTTGTTCTGGATAACATAAATAGATTATTGAATAGTTTGCACTAGAAATCACCTGACAAATATGCATATATGCAATATTTTTTGTCATATCCAAGGTAGTCATGTCCTCATCATCCTCCCCTTCTTGAAAATAAAGCCGTCCTCGGCGTTGCTTAATCTGAAATGTGGCTAACAAAAGAGACAAGGTGTACATGTTGTATATGTATATGTCATCCATTTTTACTTCCCTTGATTTTTGCATATATGACACATGAATAGATGAGTAACTTGCATAGTTCATAAAATCTAAAGCCAAAAAATTAGCACAAGAAGTAGAAGGCATGAAAATATTGCAACTCAGTTTGCACATATAAGTGAAGCTCTTATTCATTTCAAAAGATTGACAATGTTCATCATTTAACCATCCCAACATTGGTGAATAAACCTTACTTGCATCAAATTTACATGCTACAACATGCTTAAATAAGCAAACATGCAATAAGTCATTCAACACAGAATCATCACCAAGATTAGAGGTCATATCAAAATGATTAAACATTGGTTCTTTTGCATCAATAGTTAATTCAATGGGTGCACTCAAAATTGTTGGTATTTCAGTTGTTTGATCACATGGCAAAGTCAAATTATCAACGTAGTCCTCTAAAATAGGTGGTGTGATCAAAGTAGTGGGTAGCTCATCAGATGGTGCATTCAAATTGACAAGGCATTCATCATTCTCATGTAGAGATGGAAGATCAGTACCTTTGTCATTACCTCTTATGATCAACTCAGATGATGTAGCCACTCTCGGGGGCGATGTGTCACATGGTGGAGGTGATGTAGTCCTGACAGGATGTGGTTGTCATAGTATGCCTAGTAGTTGAAGGAACAATCATATCAACTCTTGGAATGTGCACCGTGCGCTTGTTTTCCTCGTGGCCAACACGTCGTTTTATTTCCTGTTCAGCTTTGCAAGCAAGTTGAAACAAATGGTCCATAGGATAACACTCTTCATGAATTAGTATCTCTTGAATATCACGGTTTAATCCTCCCCAAAATCTATCCATAAAATCATCTTCACTTTCTTCTAAAGAGGAATGCAACAAGGTAGTTTGTAAATCATCATAATATTTTGTTACAGTTTCACTACCTTGTTTTAAGTGTTGCAACTTCTTAATCATGTCACGAGTATAATAAGCAGGGACGAAAGTATGTCGCATGGCAAGTTTCAAATCATCCCAAGTAGTAGGTATATAATCAGGGTGTAACCGACAATATTCACTCCACCAAACCAAAGCATAACCAGTGAAAGAACCAACCGCAACCTTAACCTTTTTATGTTCATTGAAATTATGGGAAGCAAATATATTTTTTATGTCGAACTCCCATTCAATATATAAAGCAGGTTTAAAACGGCCATTAAATGGTGGTATAGATACATTAACCTGATCATGTGCATTTGGATGTTTGTGCACCTCTCGTGACGGTTGTGATATTTGCAAAGGTGGTGGCACGTCTCCCGCGATCGACAAAGCCCATGAATTGACTCTGGATCCTGTCATGATTAGTAGAACAAGAAACAAAACCCAAAAATAATGCTCCTATAACTACTAGGATGTGGTGGTAAAACGCTCACAGTAAAGCAAATATCAATGCCTTACAAGTTCTTACCATGCAGCAGGCGGTGATCGGCAACCAGCGGTGTCAAGTAACTCCGAATATTGAGTAAAGTGATTGCCAGGGGAGCGTACGTATACACGGTGTAGAAATATGTGGAGCTGGGTTGGCTATATATGGTAGCAAAAGATTAGCAATAATCAATTCAAAGATGCAATGTTGAATAAACGCTCAACGACGGTACTGTGCTGGTCCTAGGCTAGACCGTACTAGAGACGCGAGCCTAGAACACTAATGAGGTCACGGCGTAGCACAACTAGCATCAATGAAGGATACTAAGTAGCTCTTGACAGCAAGATATAAGTGAATATCACAACGGCAGTGAAGATAATGATGAAAAACAACTGCCAAGAAGGATATACAACAACTCTCTCTCCAACTTTCCTCTTGAAAAGTTTAAGACAATTTTCTGATAATTTCTTTCAAAGAATGCTATTAACTCAAGCTTTTCAATGCAAAAAGAATCACTCAATTCCGAGTTGATATGAGGAGTCAAAGAATTCTAAAACTGCCTGAAAAATTGGAACAAGCTGTGTTCATGAACTTCGGAGGGAAAAAAGACCTATTTAGAAGCCGATTTTGAGGTGTTAAATATTGAACTAGCTTCTGCAACTATTTAGATGCGGCTCGTCGCTAGCTTCAATTTGAGTACTCACGGAGGCAAAACGGACTTCGGATGAGGAAGATACACCTGTTTTACTGAACAGTGCGCAAAACAGATTCCAATTCGAATTCAACTACGAGATTGAGTCTAGATAGATCCGAATTTTGTTTTTTTTTCTCCTCTCTTTTTTTTTCTCACACTTTTTTTCTTTTCCTTTCTTTTTTTTTTCTCTGACTTTTTTTTTACTTTTTTTTCTCTCGTTTTTTTTCTCTATCTTTTTTTCTCTCTCCCTCTTTCCAAAAAAAACTAGATAAGATGTAGATTGGATCAAGCGAAGATGGGAACGATCTCAACTATGATTATGACAATGAACAGTGGGTAGCACGTGGAGGAAATTGATGGAGGGATGGTGGACAGCGGAAGGGATAACGATGCAGCGACGACGTGACTAATGTGAACATAACTCGAAACTCTAAACGACCTAGACACTAAGACCAGCAACTCGACACGACGATGCAACCGATAATTCAACTATGCAAGCAATGAAAAGAAAATTGCAAAGGCTCAAACTGGCTTGGACAAAGGATGAATAGATCTAACTCTTTTTTGTGGATTTTTCTTAGACAATAGGTAAGAAAATAAATCTAATCTAGGAAAACTGGAAATTCTCACCGAGCAACCTGAAAACTGATACCACTTGTTAGAGGTGGGGGTGTCCCGATCTTTCGATGAGATGATAACTATCGATTTGGTGGAGACGACTTTGACGATCCGACTCATGACGTTGCGCCTTAGCAATCGCTAAACCAATCTCCTGAGGTTACTGATGATGCCGGAAGCATGGTCAGCCTGACCACGAAGGTCTATTCCTGCAAGCAACCGAAGAACGAGCAAGAATATGATAAAGCAATCTGAATATCGCAAATATATATGAGGTACTGATAATGGTGGGGATCTGTAAGCGGTCTTGGTCTGGTCGTTGGACACAAACGAAGTACACGAAGTTGCAATGGCTAACTTTTAACTAAACAAATCCCAAGGAAAAGCTACTAGATGGATCTACTTATATAGGAGCAAGGGGTGGCGGCCAAGGAGGTGGGAGGACGTCCCAAGGCAGCCTAAAACTAAATCTAGGCCGTACAAGGCCAATGGGCCCAAGTGGGGGTGATGTAACACCTTTGGACTTGTAGTTTGACTCGGATTCTGCTGCAGCATCAGATTGTTTCGTCCACAACTCAACGCTCCGGACGAATTTGAAGGTGATTCCAATTGGGTTGGAAAGTGCACGAAATCAGGTGTGTCTGTGCAGTCCGAATCTGAATCCAGAACGTGAGAGACTTGGACTCTATCTTCTCTTGGGCCAAAAGTGACGTGAGAGAACTTTTTGGACAGCAAATAAACATCTCTTTCTTCCTTATCTTCATATGTGGATTGTACAAATGTCCCATACACCTGCAATTAGACAAAACACAAAAGTGTGTGAAGTATTTTTGTTCTAGATAACATAAATAGATTATTGAATAGTTTGCACTAGAAATCACCTGACAAATATGCATATATGCAATATTTTTTGTCATATCCAAGGTAGTCATGTCCTCATCAATGCGCTTGTTCTCCTCGTGGCCAACACGTCGTTTTATTTCCTGTTCAGCTTTGCAAGCAAGATGAAACAAATGGTCCATAGGATAACACTCTTCATGAATTAGTATCTCTTGAATATCACGGTTTAATCCTCCCCAAAATCTATCCATAAAATCATCTTCACTTTCTTCTAAAGAGGAATGCAACAAAGTAGTTTGTAAATCATCATAATATTTTGTTACAGTTTCACTACCTTGTTTTAAGTGTTGCAACTTCTTAATCATGTCACGAGTATAATAAGCAGGGACGAAAGTATGTCGCATGGCATGTTTCAAATCATCCCAAGTAGTAGGTATATAATCAGGGTGTAACCGACAATATTCACTCCACCAAACCAAAGCATAACCAGTGAAAGAACCAACCGCAACCTTAACCTTTTTATGTTCATTGAAATTATGGGAAGCAAATATATTTTTTATGTCGAACTCCCATTCAATATATAAAGCAGGTTTAAAATGACCATTAAATGGTGGTATAGATACATTAACCTGATCATGTGCATTTGGATGTTTGTGCACCTCTCGTGACGGTTGTGGTATTTGCAAAGGTGGTGGCACGTCTCCCGCGATCGACAAAGCCCATGAATTGACTCTGGATCCTGTCATGATTAGTAGAACAAGAAACAAAACCCAAAAATAATGTTCCTATAACTACTAGGATGTGGTGGTAAAACGCTCACAGTAAAGCAAATATCAATGTCTTACAAGTTCTTACCATGCAGCAGGCGGTGATCGGCAACCAGCGGTGTCAAGTAACTCCGAATATTGAGTAAAGCGATTGCCAGGGGAGCGTACGTATACACGGTGTAGAAATTTGTGAAGCTGGGTTGGCTATATATGGTAGCAAAAGATTAGCAATAATCAATTCAAAGATGCAATGTTGAATAAACGCTCAACGACGGTACTGTGCTGGTCCTAGGCTAGACCGTACTAGAGACGCGAGCCTAGAACACTAATGAGGTCACGGCGTAGCACAACTAGCATCAATGAAGGATACTAAGTAGCTCTTGACAGCAAGATATAAGTGAATATCACAACGGCAGTGAAGATAATGATGAAAAACAACTGCCAAGCAGGATATACAACAACTCTCTCTCCAACTTTCCTCTTGAAAAGTTTAAGACAATTTTCTAATAAATTCTTTCAAAGAATGCTATTAACTCAAGCTTTCCTATGCAAAAAGAATCACTCAATTCCGAGTTGATATGAGGAGTCAAAGAATTCTAAAACTGGCCTGAAAAATTGGAACAAGCTGTGTTCACGAACTTTGGAGGGCAAAAAGACCTATTTAGAAGCCGATTTTGAGGTGTCAAATATTGAACTAGTTCTGCAACTATTTAGATGCGGCTCGTCGCTATCTTCAATTTGAGTAGTCACGGAGCCAAAACGGACTTCGTATGAGGACGATACACCTGTTTTACTGAATAGTGCGCAAAACAGATTCCAATCCGAATTCAGGTACGAGATTGATTCTAGATAGATCCAATTTTTTTCTTCTCTCTTTTTTTTCTCACGCTTTTTTTTTCTTTTTCTTCGCCCTCTTTTTCTTTTTTTTCTTTCCTTTTTTCTCTCTTTTTTTTCTTTATCTTCTTTTTCTCCCTCTTTCCAAGACAAACTAGATAAGATGCAGATTCGATCAGGCGAAGATGTGAGTGACCTCAACTATGATTATGCCAATAAACAGTGCGTAGCACGTGGTGGAAATTGGTGGATGGGATGGTGGACAGCGGATGGGATAATGATGCAGCGGCTGCGTGACTAATGTGAACAGAACTCGAAACTCTAAAGGAACTAGACACTAAGACCAGCAACTCGACACGGCGATGCAACCGTTAATTCAATAATGCAAACAATGAAAAGAAAATTTCAAAGGCTCAGTCTGGCTAGGACAAAGGATGAATAGATCTCACTTTTGTTTTGTGGCTTTTTCTTGGACAATAGGTAAGAAAATAAATCTAATCTAGGAAAAACTAGAAATTCTCACCGAGCAACCTGAAAACTGATACCACTTGATAGAGGCGAGGGTGTCCCGATCTTTCGATGAGATGATAACTATCGATTTGGTGGAGACGACTTTGACGATCCGACTACAAACGTGCACGACGTTGCGCCTTAGCAATCGCTAGACCAACTCCGAGAGGTTATTGACCACGCTGGAGCACGATCAACCTGACCACGAAGGTCTATTCCTGCAAGCAATTGAAGAACGAGCAAGAATATGATAAAGCAATCTGAATATTGCGAATATATATGAAGTATTGATAATGGTGGGGATCCGGAAGCGGTCTTGGTCTGGTCGTTGGACACAAACGAAGTACACGAAGTTGCAATGGCTAACTTTTAACTAAACAAATCCCAAGGAAAAGCTACTAGATGGATCTACTTATATAGGAGCAAGGGGTGGAGGCCAAGGAGGTGGGAGGACGTCCCAAGGCAGCCTAAAACTAAATCTAGGTCGTACAAGGCCAATGGGCCCAAGTGGAGGTGATGTAACACCTTTGGACTTGTAGTTTGACTCGGATTCTGCTGCAGCATCAGATTGTTTCGTCCACAACTCAACGCTCCGGACGATTTTGAAGGTGATTCCAATTGGGTTGGAAAGTGCACGAAATCTAGTTTCCAACAAAAAAAGAATCACCCAATTCAGAGTCCGTATGAAAAACTTGTGTGCGTTTTGAGTCAGGTGTGTCTGTGCAGTCCGAATCTGAATCCAGAACGTGAGAGACTTGGACTCTATCTTCTCTTGGGCCAAAAGTGACGTGAGAGAACTTTTTGGACAGCAAATAAACATCTCTTTCTTCCTTATCTTCATATGTGGATTGTACAAATGTCCCATACACCTGCAATTAGACAAAACACAAAAGTGTGTGAAGTATTTTTGTTCTGGATAACATAAATAGATTATTGAATAGTTTGCACTAGAAATCACCTGACAAATATGCATATATGCAATATTTTTTGTCATATCCAAGGTAGTCATGTCCTCATCATCCTCCCCTTCTTGAAAATAAAGCCGTCCTCGGCGTTGCTTAATCTGAAATGTGGCTAACAAAAGAGACAAGGTGTACATGTTGTATATGTATATGTCATCCATTTTTACTTCCCTTGATTTTTGCATATATGACCCATGAATAGATGAGTAACTTGCATAGTTCATAAAATCTAAAGCCAAAAAATTAGCACAAGAAGTAGAAGGCATGAAAATATTGCAACTCAGTTTGCACATATAAGTGAAGCTCTTATTCATTTCAAAAGATTGACAATGTTCATCATTAAACCATCCCAACATTGGTGAATAAACCTTACTTGCATCAAATTTACATGCTACAACATGCTTAAATAAGCAAACATGCAATAAGTCATTCAACACAGAATCATCACCAAGATTAGAGGTCATATCAAAATGATTTAACATTGGTTCTTTTGCATCAATAGTTAATTCAATGGGTGCACTCAAAATTGTTGGTATTTCAGTTGTTTGATCACATGGCAAAGTCAAATTATCAACGTAGTCCTCTAAAATAGGTGGTGTGATCAAAGTAGTGGGTAGCTCATCAGATGGTGCATTCAAATTGACAAGGCATTCATCATTCTCATGTAGAGATGGAAGATCAGTACCTTTGTCATTACCTCTTATGATCAACTCAGATGATGTAGCCACTCTCGGGGGCGATGTGTCACATGGTGGAGGTGATATAGTCCTGACAACAACGGATGTGGTTGTCATAGTATGCTTAGTAGTTGAAGGAACAATCATATCAACTCTTGGAATGTGCACCGTGCGCTTGTTCTCCTCGTGGCCAACACGTCGTTTTATTTCCTGTTCAGCTTTGCAAGCAAGATGAAACAAATGGTCCATAGGATAACACTCTTCATGAATTAGTATCTCTTGAATATCACGGTTTAATCCTCCCCAAAATCTATCCATAAAATCATCTTCACTTTCTTCTAAAGAGGAATGCATAAGGTAGTTTGTAAATCATCATAATATTTTGTTACAGTTTCACTACCTTGTTTTAAGTGTTGCAACTTCTTAATCATGTCACGAGTATAATAAGCAGGGACGAAAGTATGTCGCATGGCAAGTCTCAAATCATCCCAAGTAGTAGGTATATAATCAGGGTGTAACCGACAATATTCACTCCACCAAACCAAAGCATAACCAGTGAAAGAACCAACCGCTACCTTAACCTTTTTATGTTCATTGAAATTATGGGAAGCAAATATATTTTTTATGTCGAACTCCCATTCAATATATAAAGCAGGTTTAAAATGACCATTAAATGGTGGTATAGATACATTAACCTGATCATGTGCATTTGGATGTTTGTGCACCTCTCGTGACGGTTGTGGTATTTGCAAAGGTGGTGGCACGTCTCCCGCGATCGACAAAGCCCATGAATTGACTCTGGATCCTGTCATGATTAGTAGAACAAGAAACAAAACCCAAAAATAATGTTCCTATAACTACTAGGATGTGGTGGTAAAACGCTCACAGTAAAGCAAATATCAATGTCTTACAAGTTCTTACCATGCAGCAGGCGGTGATCGGCAACCAGCGGTGTCAAGTAACTCCGAATATTGAGTAAAGCGATTGCCAGGGGAGCGTACGTATACACGGTGTAGAAATTTGTGAAGCTGGGTTGGCTATATATGGTAGCAAAAGATTAGCAATAATCAATTCAAAGATGCAATGTTGAATAAACGCTCAACGACGGTACTGTGCTGGTCCTAGGCTAGACCGTACTAGAGACGCGAGCCTAGAACACTAATGAGGTCACGGCGTAGCACAACTAGCATCAATGAAGGATACTAAGTAGCTCTTGACAGCAAGATATAAGTGAATATCACAACGGCAGTGAAGATAATGATGAAAAACAACTGCCAAGCAGGATATACAACAACTCTCTCTCCAACTTTCCTCTTGAAAAGTTTAAGACAATTTTCTAATAAATTCTTTCAAAGAATGCTATTAACTCAAGCTTTCCTATGCAAAAAGAATCACTCAATTCCGAGTTGATATGAGGAGTCAAAGAATTCTAAAACTGGCTTGAAAAATTGGAACAAGTTGTGTTCACGAACTTTGGAGGGCAAAAAGACCTATTTAGAAGCCGATTTTGAGGTGTCAAATATTGAACTAGCTTCTGCAACTATTTAGATGCGGCTCGTCGCTATCTTCAATTTGAGTAGTCACGGAGCCAAAACGGACTTCGTATGAGGATGATACACCTGTTTTACTGAATAGTGCGCAAAACAGATTCCAATCCGAATTCAGGTACGAGATTGATTCTAGATAGATCCAATTTTTTTCTTCTCTCTTTTTTTTCTCACGCTTTTTTTTCTTTTTCTTCGCCCTCTTTTTCTTTTTTTCTTTCCTTTTTTCTCTCTTTTGTTTCTTTATCTTCTTTTTCTCCCTCTTTCCAAGACAAACTAGATAAGATGCAGATTCGATCAGGCGAAGATGTGAGTGACCTCAACTATGATTATGCCAATAAACAGTGCGTAGCACGTGGTGGAAATTGGTGGATGGGATGGTGGACAGCGGATGGGATAATGATGTAGCGGCTGCGTGACTAATGTGAACAGAACTCGAAACTCTAAAGGAACTAGACACTAAGACCAGCAACTCGACACGGCGATGCAACCGTTAATTCAATAATGCAAACAATGAAAAGAAAATTTCAAAGGCTCAGTCTGGCTAGGACAAAGGATGAATAGATCTCACTTTTGTTTTGTGGCTTTTTCTTGGACAATAGGTAAGAAAATAAATCTAATCTAGGAAAAACTAGAAATTCTCACCGAGCAACCTGAAAACTGATACCACTTGATAGAGGCGAGGGTGTCCCGATCTTTCAATGAGATGATAACTATCGATTTGGTGGAGACGACTTTGACGATCCGACTACAAACGTGCACGACGTTGCGCCTTAGCAATCGCTAAACCAACTCCGAGAGGTTATTGACCACGCTGGAGCACGATCAACCTGACCACGAAGGTCTATTCCTGCAAGCAATTGAAGAACGAGCAAGAATATGATAAAGCAATCTGAATATTGCGAATATATATGAAGTATTGATAATGGTGGGGATCCGGAAGCGGTCTTGGTCTGGTCGTTGGACACAAACGAAGTACACGAAGTTGCAATGGCTAACTTTTAACTAAACAAATCCCAAGGAAAAACTACTAGATGGATCTACTTATATAGGAGCAAGGGGTGGAGGCCAAGGAGGTGGGAGGACGTCCCAAGGCAGCCTAAAACTAAATCTAGGTCGTACAAGGCCAATGGGCCCAAGTGGAGGTGATGTAACACTTTTGGACTTGTAGTTTGACTCGGATTCTGCTGCAGCATCAGATTGTTTCGTCCACAACTCAACGCTCGGGACGATTTTGAAGGTGATTCCAATTGGGTTGGAAAGTGCACGAAATCTAGTTTCCAACAAAAAAAGAATCACCCAATTCAGAGTCCGTATGAAAAACTTGTGTGCGTTTTGAGTCAGGTGTGTCTGTGCAGTCCGAATCTGAATCCAGAACGTGAGAGACTTGGACTCTATCTTCTCTTGGGCCAAAAGTGACGTGAGAGAACTTTTTGGACAGCAAATAAACATCTCTTTCTTCCTTATCTTCATATGTGGATTGTACAAATGTCCCATACACCTGCAATTAGACAAAACACAAAAGTGTGTGAAGTATTTTTGTTCTGGATAACATAAATAGATTATTGAATAGTTTGCACTAGAAATCACCTGACAAATATGCATATATGCAATATTTTTGGTCATATCCAAGGTAGTCATGTCCTCATCATGCGCACCTAGAATAGCCTATGGACGAATATTATGAAGTGGCATCTTGTATATTTCGTCCAAGGCTTCATGCACTCCTTATGGCGGCTTCAAAGTCCTGAAATCATCACTTGTAACTCCGTTCTTGACCCCCTTGCGCATGCCATCAACTCCATGCGTGTTCTTGCTCCAATATTCATCCTTCTCCAAGCTAGGCCGTTCATTTGTAAGCAAAACAAATGTATCCAATTTAGGCAGCATCATAATCTCATGAACATTAGAATCATTACCAAGAAACGAAAGTACCTGGTAATTTAATTGGCATGCGCGAGCTCTAGTAATTGGTCCAGTATATGTAACAGTAGGGGCTGTGGCTGTAACAATGGTATTGATGTCCTCATCATCCTCCCCTTCTTGAAATGAAGTCGTCCTCGATGGAAGTGCATCTTCCTCACCCAAATAAGGCTTCAAATCTGCAATGTTAAAAGTGGGACTAACCCCAAAATCTACATGTAGCTCAAGTTTATATGCATTATCATTTATTTTCTCTAACACCTTAAAAGGACCATCAGCACTTGGCATTAGCTTTGATTTGCGCAGACTAGGAAATCTATCTTTACGCAAATGTAACCAAACAAGATCTCCAGGCGCAAACACAACATGTTTTCTACCCTTATCTCCAGCAAGTTTATATTTAGCATTCATACACTCAATGTTTTCCTTAGTTAACTCATGCATTTTTAAAATCAATTCAGAACGTTCTTTAGCATCAAAATTAACCTTCTCTGAAGATGGAAGAGGCAATAAATCAATAGGTGCACGAGGTAGGAAACCATACACAATTTCAAAAGGGCACATCTTAGTAGTAGAATGCAATGAACGATTATAAGCAAATTCAATATGAGGCAAGCATTCTTCCCACATTTTCTTGTTATTCTTCAAAACAGCCCTAAGCATAGTAGACAATGTTCTATTGACTACTTCAGTTTGTCCATCAGTTTGGGGGTGACAAGTAGTACTAAAAAGCAGCTTAGTCCCCAACTTAGCCCATAAACATCTCCAAAAGTGGCTAAGAAATTTAGTATCACGATCTGAAACAATAGTATTTGGCACACCATGTAAGCGAATAATTTCACGAAAGAACAAATCAGCAACATTAACAGCATCATCGCTTTTATGACATGGTATAAAGTGTGCCATTTTCGAGAACCTATCCACGACAACAAATATGCTATCCCTCCCCTTCTTTGTTGGAGGTAAACCTAAAACAAAGTCCATAGATATATCCTCCCAAGGAACACTAGGTACAGGCAAAGGCATATATAAACCATGAGGATTGAGTCGTGACTTAGCTCTTTGACATGTAGTGCAGCGAGCAACAAAACGCTCAACATCCCGTCTCATCTTTGGCCAAAAGAAATGTGTAGCAAGTATATCCTCCGTCTTCTTGACGCCTAAGTGTCTCATTAATCCTCCTCCATGCGCCTCCTGCAACAACAAAAGACGAACGGAGCTAGCTGGAATGCATAGCTTGTTAGCACGAAACACAAATCCATCGTTAAGAACGAACTTGTTCCAAGTTCTCCCTTCCTTACAATTCTGCAATACATCTTTAAAATCAGCATCATGAACATATTGATCTTTGATGGTCTCCAAACCAAATATTTTAAAGTCAAGTTGTGAAAGCATAGTATAACGACGAGACAAGGCATCAACAATAACATTTTCTTTACCCTTCTTGTGTTTAATGACATAAGGGAAAGTCTCAGTGAATTCAACCCATTTAGCATGTCTACGGTTCAGTTTTGCTTGACTTTTAATGTGTTTCAAAGATTCATGATCAGAATGTATAACAAATTCCTTGGGCCATAAATAATGTTGCCATGTTTCTAAGGTCCGAACAAGAGCATATAATTCTTTATCATAAGTAGAATAGTTCAGACTAGGCCCACTCAATTTTTCAGAAAAGTATGCAACAGGTTTTCCATCTTGTAATAACACACCTCCTGATCCAATTCCACTAGCATCACATTCAAGCTCAAAAGTCTTATTGAAATTAGGAAGTTGGAGTAAAGGAGCATGTGTCAACTTATCTTTCAATACCGTGAAGGCTTCTTCCTGTGCGGTACCCCAAACAAAAGGCACATCCTTCTTTGTAAGCTCGTTGAGAGGTGCAGCAATGGTGCTGAAATCTCTCACAAAACGCCTATCGAAACCAGCAAGGCCAAGGAAACTCCTCACTTGTGTGAGCGTTTTGGGCTGTGGCCAACTCTCAATAGCTTCAATCTTGGCTTTATCAACTTCAATTCCCTGTGGAGTAACAACATAGCCAAGAAAAGATACTCGGTCGGTGCAAAAGGTGCACTTTCCAAGGTTTCCAAACAAACGTGCATCACGTTGAGCAATAAAAACAGCACGTAAATGTTCCAAATGTTCCTCCAAACATTTGCTATAAATCAATATGTCATCAAAGTAAACTACCACAAATCGTCCAATGAAAGCACGTAAAACTTCGTTCATTAACCTCATGAAAGTACTAGGTGCATTAGTTAACCCAAAAGGCATGACTAACCACTCATATAATCCAAACTTAGTTTTAAATGCTGTTTTCCATTCATCACCCAATTTCATACGAATTTGATGGTATCCACTACGCAAATCAACTTTGGAGAATATTGTAGAGCCACTCAATTCATCAAGCATATCATCTAGCCTAGGAATAGGATGACGATAACGAATAGTAATATTATTAATGCCTCTACAATCAACGCACATACGCGACGTACCATCCTTTTTCGGCACTAAAATGATAGGAACAACACAAGGACTAAGGGATTCGCGTATATAACCTTTGTCGAGCAGTTCTTGTACTTGACGCATAATCTCCTTCGTCTCCTCTGGATTGGTACGGTATGGTGCACGGTTGGGTAGCGAAGCACCGGGAATTAAGTCAATTTGATGCTCAATCTCTCAAATAGGTGGTAATCCCGGTGGCACGTCTTGTGGAAAGACGTCAGCGAACTCCTGCAAAATGTTAGTGACAGCAGGGGGCAAAGAGGAAGGCACGTCCTCGAATGAAAATAATGCCTCTTTGCACACAAAAGCATAGCAAACAGATTTGCTAAAATCTAGCTCATCAATATCAGATTTGGTGGCAAGTAAACATGCACTTTTCAATTTAATTTCAGAAACAACAGTAGATGGTTTATTATTAGGCTTCATTTGGTGCTCAAATTCTTTTGCCACAATCTGATTTTCACTCTTATTTGTCTCCTATTTTGCTTTATTAGCTCTATTAATATCATCTTTCAAAATGGAATCAGGAGTCATAGGAACCAAAGTAATATTTTTATCGTTATGAACAAGAGTATACTGATTGTTTCTACCATGGTGTACAGAATTTTTATCAAATTGCCATGGTCTACCAAGTAATAAGGAACATGCTTGCATAGGTACCACATCACAATCAACAGAATCAGCATATGTAGAGATACTAAAATGCACACGAACAGTACGTGTTACCTTAACCTTGCCGCTGTTGTTGAACCATTGGATGTAGTAAGTGATAGAGGCGAGGTGTCCCGATCTTTCGATGAGATGATAACTATCGATTTGGTGGAGACGACTTTGACGATCCGACTACAAACGTGCACGACGTTGCGCCTTAGCAATCGCTAAACCAACTCCGAGAGGTTATTGACCACGCTGGAGCACGATCAACCTGACCACGAAAGTCTATTCCTGCAAGCAATCGAAGAACGAGCAAGAATATGATAAAGCAATCTGAATATTGCGAATATATATGAAGTATTGATAATGGTGGGGATCCGGAAGCGGTCTTGGTCTGGTCGTTGGACACAAACGAAGTACATTAGGTTGCAATGGCTAACTTTTAACTAAACAAATCCCAAGTAAAAGCTACTAGATGGATCTACTTATATAGGAGCAAGGGGTGGCGGCCAAGGAGGTGGGAGGACGTCCCAAGGCAGCCTAAAACTAAATCTAGGTCGTACAAGGCCAATGGGCCCAAGTGGAGGTGATGTAACACCTTTGGACTTGTAGTTTGACTCGGATTCTGCTGCAGCATCAGATTGTTTCGTCCACAACTCAACGCTCCGGACGAATTTGAAGGCGATTCCAATTGGGTTGGAAAGTGCACGAAATCTAGTTTCCAACAAAAAAAGAATCACCCAATTCGGAGTCCGTATGAAAAACTTGTGTGCGTTTTGAGTCAGGTATGTCTGTGCAGTCCGAATCTGAATCCAGAACGTGAGAGACTTGGACTCTATCTTCTCTTGGGCCAAAAGTGACGTGAGAGAACTTTTTGGACAACAAATAAACATCTCTTTCTTCCTTATCTTCATATGTGGATTGTACAAATGTCGCATACACCTGCAATTAGACAAAACACAAAAGTGTGTGAAGTATTTTTGTTCTGGATAACATAAATAGATTATTGAATAGTTTGCACTAGAAATCACCTGACAAATATGCATATATGCAATATTTTTGGTCATATCCAAGGTAGTCATGTCCTCATCATCCTCCCCTTCTTGAAAATAAAGCCGTCCTCGGCGTTGCTTAATCTGAAATGTGGCTAACAAAAGAGACAAGGTGTACATGTTGTATATGTATATGTCATCCATTTTTACTTCCCTTGATTTTTGCATATATGACACATGAATAGATGAGTAACTTGCATAGTTCATAAAATCTAAAGCCAAAAAATTAGCACAAGAAGTAGAAGGCATGAAAATATTGCAACTCAGTTTGCACATATAAGTGAAGCTCTTATTCATTTTAAAAGATTGACAATTGTCATCATTAAACCATCCCAACATTGGTGAATAAACCTTACTTGCATCAAATTTACATGCTACAACATGCTTAAATAAGCAAACATGCAATAAGTCATTCAACACAGAATCATCACCAAGATTAGAGGTCATATCAAAATGATTAAACATTGGTTCTTTTGCATCAATAGTTAATTCAATGGGTGCACTCAAAATTGTTGGTATTTCAGTTGTTTGATCACATGGCAAAGTCAAATTATCAACGTAGTCCTCTAAAATAGGTGGTGTGATCAAAGTAGTGGGTAGCTCATCAGATGGTGCATTCAAATTGACAAGGCATTCATCATTCTCATGTAGAGATGGAAGATCAGTACCTTTGTCATTACCTCTTATGATCAACTCAGATGATGTAGCCACTCTCGGGGGCGATGTGTCACATGGTGGAGGTGATGTAACACCTTTGGACTTGTAGTTTGACTCGGATTCTGCTGCAGCATCAGATTGTTTCGTCCACAACTCAATGCTCCGGACGAATTTGAAGGTGATTCCAATTGGGTTGGAAAGTGCACGAAATCTAGTTTCCAACAAAAAAAAGAATCACCCAATTCGGAGTCCGTATGAAAAACTTGTGTGCGTTTTGAGTCAGGTATGTCTGCGCAGTCCGAATCTGAATCCAGAACGTGAGAGACTTGGACTCTATCTTCTCTTGGGCCAAAAGTGACGTGAGAGAACTTTTTGAACAGCAAATAAACATCTCTTTCTTCCTTATCTTCATATGTGGATTGTACAAATGTCCCATACACCTGCAATTAGACAAAACACAAAAGTGTGTGAAGTATTTTTGTTCTGGATAACATAAATAGATTATTGAATAGTTTGCACTAGAAATCACCTGACAAATATGCATATATGCAATATTTTTGGTCATATCCAAGGTAGTCATGTCCTCATCATCCTCCCCTTCTTGAAAATAAAGCCGTCCTCGGCGTTGCTTAATCTGAAATGTGGCTAACAAAAGAGACAAGGTGTACATGTTGTATATGTATATGTCATCCATTTTTACTTCCCTTGATTTTTGCATATATGACACATGAATAGATGAGTAACTTGCATAGATCATAAAATCTAAAGCCAAAAAATTAGCACAAGAAGTAGAAGGCATGAAA
This sequence comes from Triticum dicoccoides, assembly GCF_002162155.2. Lineage (NCBI taxonomy): Eukaryota > Viridiplantae > Streptophyta > Magnoliopsida > Poales > Poaceae > Triticum > Triticum dicoccoides. The sequence continues at coordinate 75,458 of NW_021280709.1, forward strand.
ATATTGCAACTCAGTTTGCACATATAAGTGAAGCTCTTATTCATTTCAAAAGATTGACAATGTTCATCATTAAACCATCCCAACATTGGTGAATAAACCTTACTTGCATCAAATTTACATGCTACAACATGCTTAAATAAGCAAACATGCAATAAGTCATTCAACACAGAATCATCACCAAGATTAGAGGTCATATCAAAATGATTAAACATTGGTTCTTTTGCATCAATAGTTAATTCAATGGGTGCACTCAAAATTGTTGGTATTTCAGTTGTTTGATCACATGGCAAAGTCATATTATCAACGTAGTCCTCTAAAATAGGTGGTGTGATCAAAGTAGTGGGTAGCTCATCAGATGGTGCATTCAAATTGACAAGGCATTCATCATTCTCATGTAGAGATGGAAGATCAGTACCTTTGTCATTACCTCTTATGATCAACTCAGATGATGTAGCCACTCTCGGGGGCGATGTGTCACATGGTGGAGGTGATGTAGTCCTGATAACAACGGATGTGGTTGTCATAGTATGCCTAGTAGTTGAAGGAACAATCATATCAACTCTTGGAATGTGCACCGTGCGCTTGTTCTCCTCGTGGCCAACACGTCGTTTTATTTCCTGTTCAGCTTTACAAGCAAGATGAAACAAATGGTCCATAGGATAACACTCTTCATGAATTAGTATCTCTTGAATATCACGATTTAATCCTCCCCAAAATCTATCCATAAAATCATCTTCACTTTCTTCTAAAGAAGAATGCAACAAGGTAGTTTGTAAATCATCATAATATTTTGTTACAGTTTCACTACCTTGTTTTAAGTGTTGCAACTTCTTAATCATGTCACGAGTATAATAAGCAGGGATGAAAGTATGTCGCATGGCAAGTTTCAAATCATCCCAAGTAGTAGGTATATAATCAGGGTGTAACCGACAATATTCACTCCACCAAACCAAAGCATAACCAGTGAAAGAACCAACCGCAACCTTAACCTTTTTATGTTCATTGAAATTATGGGAAGCAAATATATTTTTTATGTCGAACTCCCATTCAATATATAAAGCAGGTTTAAAATGGCCATTAAATGGTGGTATAGATACATTAACCTGATCATGTGCATTTGGATGTTTGTGCACCTCTCGTGACGGTTGTGGTATTTGCAAAGGTGGTGGCACGTCTCCCGCGATCGACAAAGCCCATGAATTGACTCTGGATCCTGTCATGATTAGTAGAACAAGAAACAAAACCCAAAAATAATGTTCCTATAACTACTAGGATGTGGTGGTAAAACGCTCACAGTAAAGCAAATATCAATGTCTTACAACTTCTTACCATGCAGCAGGCGGTGATCGGCAACCAGCGGTGTCAAGTAACTCCGAATATTGAGTAAAGCGATTGCCAGGGGAGCGTACGTATACACGGTGTAGAAATATGTGGAGCTGGGTTGGCTATATATGGTAGCAAAAGATTAGCAATAATCAATTCAGAGATGCAATGTTGAATAAACGCTCAACGACGGTACTGTGCTGGTCCTAGGCTAGACCGGACTAGAGACGCGAGCCTACAACACTAATAAGGTCACGGCGCTGCACGTAAATAAGGGAAAAGCACACTCTGGAACTCTCTTTTTTTCGCTCTTTTTTTTGCGCTCCTCTTTTTTTTGCGAAAAATCACTATAATGGCGAGTGTCTCAAAACTCTTCCCTCGTCAAACTGATAGGATGGGCATGAAATTTTTTTTTTCACTTTTTTTTCGGAAATCAGGGCAGCGACGACGAAAAAGTGCGACAAAAAATCACTATGATGGCACGTAGCTCAAAAGACTCAGAAAAGCCTAAAAATAAGATAGGGAAAAATATTTTGCCCGTGAAAATTTTGGCCTAAAAACTGCCCGGGGGTCTCCAGACTCTTTTTTTCGAGACCTACGCAGGCAAGGAAACACGAATCAGAATTTAGATTGATCTCAAGAACAAACCTAATATGAGAAGAACTTGGATTGGTGGTGGATATATGGTTGTGGTATATGGCAGCGGTGGTGGTATATGGTAGCGGTGGTGGTATATGGATACAGATTGGTGGTGGTATATGGATATGGATTCAGAGCGGTGGCGGATAAGCAAAAGTGGTAGATGGGCGATGATGATGGTGCGGCGGCGGCGTGACAACTTATGACCAGAACTCGAAAGTCTAAAAGACTAGACTCTAAGACCAGCAACTTGACACGACGATGCAACCGCAAATTCAACAAAGCAAAAACCCTAAAAAGAATATGCAAAGGCTCAGATTGGTTCAGATATGATGAACTAACCCTAATTTTTTTTCTGGCTTTTTCGTGGACTGTAGGTATGAAGAACAGACTCGATCTAATCTACGAAAAACTGTAAAATCTCACCGAGCAACCTGGAAATCTGATACCACTTGATAGAGGCTAAGGTGTCCCGATGTTTCGATGAGATGGTGGCTATCGTTTTCTGTGGGAGTCGACCTTGACGATCCGACTACGAACGTGCGAGACGTCGCGCCTTAGCAATCGCTAAACCAACTTCCGAGGGTTATTGACCACGCCGGAGCACGATCAACCTGACCACGAGGGTCTGTTTCCTGCGAGCAAAAGAAGAACAAGTAAGAAACTGAGATTGCAATCGGGATATTGCGAATATAAGATGAAAGCTTTATTGATCAAGGTGGGGTTCTGTGACGTCTTGGTCTGGTCGTTGCACACAAACGAAGTACGCGAAGTTGCAGCTATGGCGAACTTTTAATCTAAACAAAACCTACCGTCTAAACGACGCCCTAAGGGCTGTATATATGGAGGAAGAGGGGGGAATTTCGTGGCCCTTGAGGGTGGGGTCCGAAACCAACCCTAACTCTTGTTTCCCCACACATACAGACTCTAAAAATAGCCTATACTTAAGTATTTCGAAATTACATGGGCCTGGCCCATTAATAAGGTGACGCAGCACCTAGAATAGCCTATGGACGAATATTATGAAGTGGCATCTTGTATATTTCGTCCAAGGCTTCGTGCACTCCTTATGGCGGCTTCAAAGTCCTGAAATCATCCCTTGTAACTCCGTTCTTGATCCCCTTGCGCATGTCATCAACTCCATGCATGTTCTTGCTCCAATGTTCATCCTTCTCCAAGCTAGGCCCTTCATTTGTAAGCAAAACAAATGTATCCAATTTAGGCAGCATCATAATCTCATGAACATTAGAATCATTACCAAGAAACGAAAGTACCTGGTAATTTAATTGGCGTGCGCGAGCTCTAGTAATTGGTCCAGTATATGTAACAGTAGGGGCTGTGGGTGTAACAATGGTATTGATGTCCTCATCACCGCATCTGGGCCGTCTGCTCCCTTCTTCACCAACTATCATGTTCCAGAAAGCCAGTCGGACGCTGCTGGAGAGGCCATCCGTCAGGCTAGCGTGATGATGGAGCGGATGAAGATGGTGCACGACAACAGCCAGGATGCTTACGATGCCAGCGCAGCTCTTCGGGCCAATGTCCAGGTAAGTTGACTTTCGACTGACCTTGTTCTATTAGGATATGCTACCTGAAATATTTTTTTCATACAATCTCTTATTATTTGCGTTGAATCTGTACACCCACTGGGTGTTTTGTTGTCTTTAGTATTTGCACTCTTCCACTCGGTCTGGTCGAGTGGGATCTGAACCGGTGTGGGCACGCTAAGTGCACCCACTGGGTGTAGTCCCCGAGACCGCAGTCGACTGTGGGCAGTCGGCTGGGGTCTGAGTACTTCTTTTCACGTTCCTTTCTTCCACTCAACCTGGGCAGACCGGCCGAGTGGGATCTGAACCAGTGGGGGCACGTCAAGTGCACCCACTGGGTGTAGTCCCCGAGACCATGGTCGACTGCTGGCAGTCGGCCGGGGTCTGAATAGTTCTTCTCTTTTTTTTACTCGACCCGGGCGGACCGGCCGAGTGGAATCTGAATCAGTGGGGGCACGCCAAGTGCACCCGCTGGGTGTAGTCCCCGAGACTGCGGTCGACTGCGGGCAGTCGGCTGGGGTCTGAGTAAACTTTGGAGTTTTATTCACTCGGAAGTAAATAATCTTTGATCTTGTCGATTGATATGTCTTTTACCCTATGCAGAAATCTTGTACTCTCATTTCCAAGTTCGCCGAATTTGAGGAGAAGTAGGGGCAACTCAACCTTGACTTGGAGCTGGCCCAACAAAAATTGAAGAAATCTCAAGATGAAGTTACTGGTATGGAAGGTAACTGCGTGTCGACTGCTCACGTCGATCGTCCTTTAAAATATTTCTTCGATCTCTTGTTTGATCCGATTGCTTATTTTGTAGAGAAAATGAGGTTGGCTCTGGAGAAGAAGGACTTGGACCTTGCAGCTGCGCAGAAGGAGGCTCAAGATAAGGCTGCCCTTGCTGGCCAGAAGCTGGCTTCAGTCGGAGCGCTGGAAGAAGAAGTAAGCAAGCTGAAGTCCTCTCTCACTGAATCCAACCGAGAGGCAACTCGTCTGAAGAAGGATGAGGTGGCTTTGAATGAGAAGCTGGAATCCATGGCTCGTAAGAGAAATGACGTGGAAGCCTATCTGAGAACTCTCGCCAAGAAGCTCTTTCTTATGCTGGAAGGTACTCCTTTTAATCTGACTGCTTTACTGCTTGCAAGTTAGTCCTGTCCAGTCGAGTCACTAACTCCTTGACTGCAGAATTCTACCAAAACTTTGACGAGGAGACTAGACGGATTGAGGCGAGTTTGGACCCTATTGTTTCTCCAGTCGGCGATGAGGCTGCCATGAATGTGCTTCGACTGGAATCCCACGTCGCCAGTGCTATAAGTTACCTCGCTCGTCTGAAGGTAGCAGTTTCACGGATTGACTCATCACTCTGGCCAAGGGCGATGCTTCAAAATGACCTCGAGTCTCTGATGGCTCGACTCAACGAGGTCCCTGGTCGAGTGCAAGAATGGAAGAAGTCCTCTGCCCGGTGTACTGCTGACGTGGCATTGTCCTTGGTAAGAGTCCACTGCAAGGAAGCCCGCGAAGATAAGCTGGCGGTGATCAAGGTCGCCAACACCAAAAGAAATGATTTCCAGTCCTTTATGGAGACTTTCATCGCTGCTGCCACTCGGATTGCAGATGGAATTGACTTGGACGAATTCGTCGAACCTGCCAACCCTCCTCCCGCCGAATGAACAAACTTTGAGATTTAAACCTGCCTTAAATTTGCCTCGGAATGCCGAGTGGTTGTTGTAACCGTTAAACTCCTTCGGGCTTGATGCTCGAATACTTTTGATCCATCGTCCGGAACTTTAGGATTTATCTGAACTTGGTTTATTTCTGAATATGCTTGTATTTGCCTTCGAGTGGAATTTGCTCTTTACTCTGAATAATCATTCGACCTGCATCTCGTTGTCCTTCCGGACAGGGATGGAGCGCACATTGTATTTGTGGCGCAGCTCCGAAGGAGAAGGTTGTAGTCGACCTGCACCTCGTCGTCCTTGCGGATGGGGATGGAGCGCACATTGTATTTGTGGCGCAGCCCCGAAGGAGAAGCTTGAAGTCGACCTGTACCTCGTCGTCCTTGCGGATAGGGATGGAGTGTACGTTGTACTTGTGGTGCAGCTCCTAAGGAGAAGGTTGTAGTCG